>NW_026652667.1:0-28762 GCF_009828535.3 Hylobates moloch
TTTCTTTCTTTCTTTCTTTCTTTCTTTCTTTCTTTCTTTCTTTCTTTCTTTTCTTTCTTTCTTTCTTTCTTTCCTTTCTTTCTTTCCTTCCTTCCCTCCCTCCCTCCTTCCTTCCTTCCTTTCTTCCTTCCTTCCTCTTTCTTTCTTTCTTTCCTTTTTGTTTTTCTTTCTTTCCTTCCTTCCTTCCATTCCTACCTTCCTTTCCTTCCTTCCTTCCCTTCCTTCCTTCCTTCCTTCCTTCCTTCCTTCCTTCCTTCCTTCCTTCCTTGTTCTCTTTCTTCTTTCTTTCTCTCTCTCTTTCTTTCTTTCAAAACAGAGTGTCCCTTGGTCACATAGTGGGGTGATCATAGCTTACTACAGCCTCAAACTCCTGGGCTCAAGTGATCCTCCTACCTCAGTCTCCCGAGTAGTTGGGACTACAGGCACACACCACCATATCCGGCTACTTAAAAAAAGAAAATGTGTAGAAACGGGGCCTTGCCATGTTGCTAAGGCTGGTCTCGAACTCCTGGCCTCAAGTGATCCTCCAGCCTAGGCCTTCCAAAGCACTGGGATTACAGGTGTGAGCCACTGCACCTGGTGAAAAGTATTTGTTTAGAAAAAGTAAATTCACAAATATATAATATATAGTGGTGATGGATTTGATGAGTGGTGATGAAGAGACCACAATCCTTCAAGTCAGGTAAATAAGAAAAGATTGAGAAACTCTCTCTGAGTTTGGATTTATATAGAAAAAGCAAATTTCTTAAAAGTATTGGACCTTATATTTGGGAAATGATCATTGATAATGTACTATTTAAGACCAGACTCCAAGATTTTCTGCTTCTTCATTCTGATGCTGGTAATTTAGAAAATTTGGTTTCCAAAAAATAAAATTTGATAGGATTATTTAATTATACCATATTCGTAAATTAAAAACAAGTTATTCATATTTTGGAACCATTCTTAGGTTAGATAATATTTAATTTCTGTTGTTTTGAGAACTATTTGTTATTAGCTATAGGGAACAAATATTCTTATTTTTTCCTGAAAGCATTATCTGATGAACCACATTTTCCCCAGGTACAAGTATTTATCATTTTTTTTGTAAACTCTATGTATACTACCACATTATTCAGGGATATCTTGCCCTTAGAATCATTGTTTTAAAAAAGTAATCTCTGATTAGTCAGATTACTTTGTGCAGAAGATCTTGAAAAAAGATTTTTATGAACACTTACCAATTCTGTATATTTTATGTATTCTTTTATTTAACCCTCACTATAGCACTTCAAGTTAAATATTTTGGGGGTTTTTATTGTCTCTGTGTTATAATTGAGGAAATTGAGCTTAGAGAGTGAATCACTGAAGGTGAAAGGTCACATACAGCTCTTCAGTGATAGGGCCCAAGTTTAGACTCAACCTCGTTTCATCTTCTCAAACACAAGCTGTACAAACAACCTTAGCCTTTCAAAGGCTATTTCAATCCCATTACCGTATAAATGTTCACCAATTATTTGAAGTTTAATAAACTATAAATATTTAGTAGGAAACTCAGAAAAGCATTTAGAATAAAAGTATATGCTTATTCAAATAGAAGTTTAGTTTCATTATAAAAAGATAATCATTTTTACATATTTTTGGGAATACATATTGAGTGACAAAAAGCCTACTATTAGTCCTAGTGCTTTTAATATTACTGCTGCTGCTACTACTACTCCCCAAATGCCATCATCAATGTTTTGTTGTGTTACCACATCACTCAGATAATTTTCCAAATTATCAGCAAGTCTAATTTTCAAGTTTTATTTATGGAAATCTTGAGGACTGTTAGAAATTAATCCCTGGGGTAATAAAGAATTTGATCTGGTAGCTTTTATTCTTAGCTCTCTTCTCACCTCTCTCTTTCTTTCCTTTCTTGTAGCAAAGTCTACCACCTGCCTACCCCACACCTACTTAGTGGGTGGGCTTACCCTACCCACTGAGTGGGTGGGTACCACTTTACCCTAGTGGGTTTATTTCCATCCGGTTAAAATACTACGTTTCCATACCGCTCTTGCAACCAGGGTAGTCAAACATTTAAGATTTAGTTAATAAGATACAAGGAGAAATATTGTATAAGATATTTCAGAAGTCTCTTTAAACAGGAGAGGGCTTGCCTGTCTTCTGTCTTCTCTTCCTCCCTTCTATGGCTTGGAGCTCTTATGTGACAGCTGGGAATCAAGCAGTCATGTCTTGGAATGAAGATAAAGGCTCTGTATTGGAATAACATAGCAGGAGTTCTACAGGATTTGGAGGAACTGCTGTTCTAGCCCAGGGCTGTCAAGAAAAATAAACTTCTATCTTGTTTATGTCTAGATTTTTGTTTTGTTTTGTTATATGCAGCCTGAAGCTGATCTTAACTGATGGCTCTTAACTATATTTTAGGGTTTAAAAATGAGCATGTATTAAGTATGCATATAGAAATAGTGCCCTATTTCCTTTAGATCTAGGTGCAATTTTAGAAACATTGCCAAACTTCCTTATACCTTAATTTGGGTTTTTTTCTCAAGACTCTCCTCTCTCCCCATTTTTATAAGAAGGTGGGATATGCATCATGCTTTCTTTGAAATGAGATATGAGATAACATATGTGAAATTGCTGTGTAAATTATGTGGTGTTACACACAGTTCCTGGATTATTATTTTTAAATTTCTTTCCCACACATTGAAATTTGATAACATCTGACTGCATCCCTAAGTCTTTTCAACCTCCAGAGGAAGATGAGTTAGATGCACAGTGTAGGGGACAAGTCTCTTTTCTGTACTTCATGTAAACTTGAGGCAAAAGGCAGAAGAGTTCTAGTTACATTATACTCAAGTTGTAATGAGAACCAGAAATCTTTTATTCCTATCAATTTACGATTCTGCTTGCTTATGGTCTGCGTGCCCAAAGGCTATACAAGGAAAACATTGTATTAATCTATGAAATGAACAAGTGCAATAAAGCTTTGGGTAACATTTTACAATGTATTAAACAATAACGTAAACAAAATTGTGGCTACCTTGAAGACTATAGGAACTATCCAGTGTTAAATTGCGAATGGAAAAATAATGGCTTAATACCACCAACAATAAAATGAATAAATTGTTCATGTCAAAATAACAATTATTGTGACCAGTTGTCAAGGACTTTTACATTAAGATGCTTTGAAATTTGGATTTAAATTTGGAAATATGTGACTAAACGATGTATTGTGAAAAAACTACATCAAGGCTATAATTACCACAAAGACAATAAACTACAATTCAGTAGGCCATTTTATGGTGGTGACATGAAATTTTTTTGCAAATTGTAGAGATAATTCTATTTTAAAATTTTCTTTATTAAGTCTTTTGGATTTTCACAGGAAATCCTAAATGATTTTGGAAAATAAGAGAGACAGAGGGAAAGGAAGAAAGGTAAGAAAGAAGCAACCAGGTAGTGAGAGGAAAAGAAAGAGAAGAAGAGCATAGAATATAATTTCTAAGAGGACATAAAAAATTACAAAAAAGTGGGGGAAGAATAAAGAGTAATGTGATGTATACTCTATAGGAGAATATATAACAAATTTCATCATTTCTAACAGATTACCATTAATTCACTTATTTTTTTGGTTTATTTCTGTCACTTTTAGAGGCAAAAACACAGGAGCAAGGACATTTTTACCTATTATTTTCATCAGTCAGCAAGTGCTTAAACATATAATGTCAAAGGAAAAAGAAAAAAAGACTCTACCAGATGTTAGTTAAGTAGAGGTAGAAGAGAATGGAGAATGAGGGAAAACGTCTGCAAGAACAAACGTAAGATTTTTCTCCATTACTTATCATCACTGGACTTGTATTCTTTATGGAGCTAATGCTTTCATTACTTATTGATTTACTATACTAGTAATTACGCTAACATCGACCTGCATTTGCTTTCCTGCATACATGTTGAATTTGCTTGAGAGCTCATTGTGATTAACTGTAATTCTCCAAAATAATGCAGTGGATATATAGAAGTCCTACTGTGTGCAAGGCTCAGCATTGGCAGTGGGATTACAAAAAAACAAAACAAAACATTTTGCCTTCCTTCTTAATTTTAAGCAGCTATCAGACTACTTTGGAGATTTGTCATGATGTTACAAAACTATAATACAAAATAATATAAAGAGAATCTCATAATATTGTAAACATTTTCTGTGGGGATTCAAAGAAAAGAGAGAGGACTTATTATTGGACTTATTATTTAGCAGAATTAAAAAAAAACTTATGAATAGGTGGCATTTGAGTTGTATAACTGGGACCATTCTACCTATGGTCAGTGTATTAGGCCATTCTTGTGTTGCTGTAAATAAATACCTGAGACTGGGCAATTTATAAGAAAAGAGATTTACTTGGCTCACTGCAGGCTGTACAGGAAACTTAGTGCCATCTGCTTCTGGGAAAGCCTCAGGAAGCTTTTACTCATGGCAGAATGTGAAGGGGGAGCAGGGTGAAAGCAGGAGCAAGAAAGAGAGAGGGCGCAGGGTTGAGGAAGGGGTGGGGAGGGGTTGCACACTTTTAAATGACCAGATCTCGTGAGAACTCACTATCATGGAGTCAGCATCAACCCGTGAGGGATCTGCCCTCATAATCCAAACACCTCCCCCAACGCCCCACCTCCAACATTGGGGATTAGATTTCACCATGAGATTTGGGCAGGGACAAATATCCACACTATGTCACTCAGTAAACCTCAGTTTCTTTCTTTATAATAGTGAAATAATAACAGCATCTACTCCATGGGACTGTCGTTGAAGGATTAAATAAAATATTAAGTACTCAGAACAGTGCCTGCATGTCATAGGCACTGTTTAAGAAGTGTTAGTTATTAAAAATTTATAATAATAATTATAGTTAAGCTAAACATGTATTCTTAAAATTCCAGAAAGACCTAAGTCTTTTTCATTTTCTTGAGGCACCTAGCATATTAATAAATAAAAGACAAGTAGGAAATTATAATTAATATAAGAAACTAATAACACATAAGAAATTAATACTTTTAACACCAAGAATTATAGTATCTGTCAATCAATGTAACCACATTTGAAGTAAATGTGAGGTCTTTTGCATACATAACATTTAAAGCAAACGGCCCTCCCCATCCCATAATAGGCCCTGAGATTAAGAAATGGACCCATGTAAGAAGGTGGAGTTGGAAGGGAGGCATTTCACGTAGAAGAAACAAAAATGCCAGAACTATCGAGGAAAGAAGATACAGGGGGAGCCTGGGGAATAATGAATTGTTGAGTTTAGTTGGTATCTTTGTTTATGCTGCTGTAACAAAATATCACAGACTGTATAATTTATAAACAGTAGAGATTTATTTCTCACAGTTCTGGAAGCGAGGAAGTCCAAGATCAAGGTGATGGCAGGTTCCATGTCTGGTGAGGGTTCTCTGCATCCAAGATAGCACATTGTTACTGCATCCTCCAGAGTAGGGGAATGCTGTGTCCTCACATGGTAGAAGGGAAGAAAGGGGTGACCTTGTCCCTCAAGTCTTTTCATAAGGCACTAATCAATACATGAGGGTAGAGCCTTCAATGGCCTATCAGCTCCTAAAAGCCTGACCTCTTAATACTATTGCATTAGGAATTAAGTTTCGACATGAATTTTGGAGGGGCACAAACATTCAAACCATAGCAGTTGGGGCAAAGGAAATCTTTAAGAAGGAAATATAGATACTTGGAGGCACATGATGGTAGATTCTAAAACACTGAATTCAGTAGGGAATAAGAGATCAGTTCCTTGAGTCTCTATATGTGTTTACATGTATGTGTGTATAGTGGTCATATAATTGGAATTGTATCTTAAAGGGATCACTTGACAAAAGTACGAGTGTAGATCTGATAGAGGCAGGTGTCAGAGAGATCCTCAGCACAGCATTAGAATGAGGGCATCAACATGACATTGGGAAGGAAAATGGAGGAAGACAGAAAAGATGATGCTGGGGATAGAGATGTACAATATCAGTTCCTGCCTCACATTGATTTCAACAGCTAGCCTTGCGTATTCCCCTTATACTGGTATTATAAATAGCAGCCATTAGATTGAAAAACAAAACAAAACAATAAAACAACTGAGCTCCTTCAGCAAATTGTTTCCTTCCTAATTTACAGATTCGTCTTTCCCCACAACTGTCTTTCCCACTCTCTTTCTGCCCCAGAGGAAGGAGAATGACTCTCTAGATGACCTCATTTCTCTATCTTGGAATCATGAAGGTATCCTTCTGTGAAAATGTTTCCATTCTAGTCTGGAACCCATCTGCTTCGATCCCCACAGAAACCCCATGAGTCCATTGCCTTCTATTGTATCTTTGACTCTCTCCCTCTCCTGATTCTTTCCCCCAGATTTAAACCATTCATGATTTCTACCTCTCTGGCCCATTCATTTCCTCTTTCATTTCTGCTTTACCAAGGGTTCATTCTTTGGCTTAATTCTCTTTTCATTCTACACACCTCATCCATGCCATTGGCTTCAGTTATCACCAATGTGTTTATGATTTTCAAATCTCTGTCACAATTACCACCCATATAGCGAACATGTTGTTGAAATGACTGTTTTTATCAAAAGAGGAACTCATGATCTTATTCTCAACCCTCTTGCTTCTGTACTTTATATATCATAGAGTGGCAGCACAGTCATTTTAATCTACCAAACTACAAGCCTGTGAGGAATCCTAGAGGCCTATTTCCCTCATGATTTTTCACTAACCAGTTTCTAACTCTTGAGTAGCATCAGTTGGGCTTCTTTGGATGAAAACAACATACAGAGACAAGAACTTACTGGCAGCCCATGAGGACTACACTAGGGTTTGGAAGGTTGCAAAATTAGTCCTAAAACTGTCAGTTCTGTAAAGCTAGGGAGGAGGAATTGAAGCAATATTGGTTTTCTTAGTGTATATAAGGCATGTCAAAGAGGGCTGCAAATTCTATGACATTCCTTCGATTCAGAGATTGAGACCACTTCCCCTCTCCTTGTATCTGGATTATCCTGTGACTGTTATGACTGATAGAGTACAGAAGAAACAATGCTATGCCAGTTGCAGACGTCACCTTCAAAAGGACTAACTTGGGTTCTTGGAACTTCCATGTAGGAAATCTAACTGCTCTACTGCAGCGGTGTCATGGGGAGAACCTGAGAATACAGAAGGGTAGAGAAACCCTGTTAAGCTCAGCTACCTAGTCATCCTCACCCAGACAACAGGCATGTGAGGGAACTGATTTTCAGCTGATTGTTCCTAGGGCAGAAATATTTAGCCCTGACCAAGCCTAAACCACTAAATTATGAGATATAATTAAATGGTTATTTTTTCCCCCCTACATTTTAGAGTGGTTTGATGACCAGAACCAAAGGAATAGTCCGGTGAGGGCCACATGTCTAAATGAAGCAACTTTAACATTTTGTTCCATGTTCAAGTTTTTTTATACAAGAATCAAACCTAGGAGACAACTTCTGATAGCATAAGTGTAAGTTCTGTGCCTTCCCTCTCTATGTAGACAGATAATTAGAGAAAGCAGCAGGCTCACTTGGTTTCCATTAAAAAAAAGAAGTAATTTGAATTTATCATCCACTGAGGCAGCATATAACAGAGAAAATATAATTTCCCCAAAAGGAAGTTGGGTGCTGTTTGAAATGGGGAGTGAATGCTAAACAATGCTGCCAAATTACAAATGTCCACCAAATGTGGCTTCTTCCTCTAAATATCTTCTAAATAATTATTCAAGTCAACAACTTAGTTCAGGTTTCATCTGCTCTCTGGATTATTGTAATAACCTCCTAATTGGTGTTTGCTTCCACATTTATATATTTATTAGCTACCACATACAACTTTTTAAAACAAAAATGGCATGAATAACTGGACATTCACACACAAAAGAATACATCTGGACTTTTCCCTCACACCATAGACAAAAATGAAAACAAAATGGATCACAGATATAGATGTAAGAGCACAAACTATAAAACTCCTAGGAGAAAATAGAGGATTAACTTTCCGGGGCTCTGGGCTGTATGTTTTCTTGGACGTGGCACAAAAAAGCACAAGTGAAAAAATAACATATAGCTAAATTGGACATTATAAAAATTACAATTTTTCATGCATCAAAGGATGCCACCAAAAAAATGGAAAGACAATAGAATGAGAGAAGATAATAGCAAATCATATATTTAATAAGGAACTTATATCCAGAATATATAAGGAACTCTTGCAATACAATACCCCAATTTAAAAATTGGCAAAGGATCTGAATTGACATTTCTCCCATGAAGACGTGCAAATGACCAATAAATGTATCCCATCAGTAATGTATGAGAACTCTAAATTCTCTACATACTTGCCAACACTTGTTACTATCTATCCTTTTATTTTATTCATTCTAGGAGGTTTAAAGGGGTATCTCATTGAGGTTTTATCCGCATTTCCCTAATGGCTAATGATGTTGGCAAGGATGTGGAGAATTTAGAACTCTCATACATTACTGATGGGATATAAAATAGTACAGCCACTTTGAATAATAGTTTGACACCTTAAAAACTTATTAAGCATACAAATGACCCAGAAATTCCACTCCTAGGTATATATACGAGAGAGAAATGGAAGATATGTTCATGCAAAAACTTGTATATGAATGTTCGTAGTACCATTATTTATAATAGGTAAAATGTGGAAACAACCTAAATTTCCATCAATGGATGCATTAACAAAATGTAGTATGTCTATACAAGTGAATATAACTCAGCCATAAGAAAGAATGAAATGCTGATACATGTTATAACATGGAGGAATCTTCAAAACGTTATGCTAAGTGAAAGAAGCCAGTAAAAAAGACTACATACTGTATGATTCCATTTGTGTGAAATGTCCAGAATAGGCAAATCTCTAGAGAAAGAAAGTACACTAATAGTTGTTAGGGGCCAGGCAAATAGGTAGTGACTACTAATGGGTATGAGTTTTCTTTGGGAGTGATAACAATATTTTAAAATTAGATAGTAGTGATGATTTCATGACTCTGTGAACATATCAAAAACCACTGAATTGTGCACTTTAAATTGGTAAATTTTATATGATGTGAAATTTATCTAGCTAAGACCAAAGAAAAAAAACATGGTGAAGTCACAGTTACTTAAAAGCCTTCTATGGCTCTTCACTGTCTGCAGGCATACTTCTCTGGCTGGGACGTGTATATTCTCTTCAGACTGAAATCTAAACTTCATTAGGATGATGTAGAAATCTTTGTTGCTATTTCTCAGCCTTCAGTATCTTTCCCATTTCTTGACATGCTTTAATCCACCCATTCTTTCTTCTAGCCATGCAAAACTACTTATACCTGGCTCTACGTGCTTCTCTGACTTTGACCATTTGTTGCCCTCGATGTCATCCTCATCCCACACCAACTCTTATCCCATATCATATCAAACTGCTACTCATTCTCTAAGACTTACTTTGCATGTTTTTTTCCAGGTTATCAGTAATCATTGTTGGCTCACATAAATGACTCTGACTAACTCAGACAATAAAATGAGTGTTTTGAAAAGATACCAGATGGATACAGGTAGATATAAGTAGCTCAAAGAACAAAAAAAACCAACAACTAAACATTCAAGGCACAGAAAAAAAACCTTTATGAATCTAGACTATAGGAACTAATGACCACCATCTTTTCATGGAAAAGGTCCTTGGAATGGGTCTGTTCTGGTTTTGCACTCTGCGAGATTCAGTTCAAGATTCATGACTCAAAGGAAGAAATTATCTCATTGCCTTTGCTTGGGTAACATGTCTATGTCTCAACCATGGGCTGGTTGGGTATTTTGGTGGACATGTAACCAAGATTGCATGTAATAGGTTCTCCTACATTTCTAAGCCTCCAGGAAGTGAGATGAGACCACACGACTATTTGAACCAAAAGGAGGACATGATATGTCTAAGCTAAAGCAAAGAGGAGCCAGTGCAAGGTGGTCTAGTTGTATCTGCCATGTATTCTACATGGTGTAGCTAAATGAGATAGAATATTTGTCATCCTTGGTCCCTGAGTGCTTGTGGTCAAATTAACTCCTCTCTATCCTGTATAGGAAATGTAGCATGAATAAAAATGTGTAGTGTGAGCAAGAAATAAAATGTTGCCTTTGCTATACTAACCTATCGAGACTAAAATATTTCTCAAATTAAAATTGAGTCAATGTCACCAGAAAAAAAAAAAAAAAAAAAAAAAAAAAAAGGAAATGGATGCTGAGCAAGCAAAAGTAACAGCTACCTACTAAATCCAGTGAAGCTCCCTGACCTCCCTGGGGAGAGTTACGCTTCCTATTCTTGCTTTCACAGTACTTTGGTATATATCTTAACCAGCACATGTTAAATAGCTGTAACTATTTGATTACATTCCTTTTTCTTCCACCAGCTGCTGAGCTTGATACCAAAAAGACAATGAGCAAATATTTGTTAAATAAGAGAACAAATAAATGAGTAAAGAAGGAAAAAGTGAAAGAAAGACAAATCTGGTAATTAGGTGATCATCTCTGTTATATATAAAAGAGCCCCATGGTGTTCTCTTAATAGTTTTTCCTTTTGTGTATATTCATGCTTTGTTTCACTCTTTGGTAAATGACAGATGCTCCAGAGCAAAACGGGTTAGTTGCAGCCCGCTTGTCATCTAGCCTGCACATCTGTTTAAATGGTTTTAGTCTGCTCAGTGTCTTAAATATTTTCACTTAATGGCCATTTAAAAATTTACCGAAATATTTGGAGATGTAGTTTCTCTTGAAAAATTGGAATAGCTGATAAGAGTAAGCCCCTATTCTCTTATGGCAACACTTAGGTGGAACTACGGTGCTTCACTTCTCACATACGGAGGAAGTTCCTCCACTTTGCATAGAGTCTGTCTAACCTGTTTCCCCCATTAAAGTTACCTGCCAGCCTGCTTTGATGTGCATTTTTTCCTAAGATCCCTGCAAACCCTTTTGGAAATGACAACTTGTTTAAAAGGTCTTTTCTGGGACACCAAGACTATTGACTGCTCTGTTGATGTGAGAATTCCCCTTTCCAGTTAAAACTAGAACTCTGACTTCACATAACATGAATACAATGCTAAAGTTTGAAAAACCACTTGGTAAAGCATTTGTTATATATTATTCTGTAATGGCCACTGTCTACTAAAGGTGCAGGCGATTAACTTTTACTTGGTGATTTCTTCAATTTTAGGGAAACATTTTTGATTTGGTCTTGATGTAGTTTAAATGCATTGTATGAACTTTTTTTCTGAGAGTATAATTTGGTTCATAAATTGCAGATGGTGGAATCATGCTAAATGAATATCCTCATTGCTCAGAAAATTAATTCTTTTGACAGAATCATTCACTTAAAATGGAGTGAATATTTAAATTTATATATTAAGAGATTTGAATGGAGTATCTATGCCTTCATTTTCATATACTGCTTCCTTCAATAATTTCATAGTTCATTTCCCTTTTATTGAAGTTAGGGGTATTTGAGTCATATTTGTAGGTTCCCATTGCCAAACGTTTTTCTTTCATTCATTCTCTCTTCATTTTTTTTCTTCTTTGTGTGGTATTTTTGGTTCCCTTGCATTTGCTGTCAGGTGGAAATGGTCATACCAACACATGTAACTTCAACAATTGGTATCAGGCTGCACAGGATGGTGGTTAGAGTTGGTCTGACTGGGATTAAATCCAAGAGTCTCCATCTTTTGCTATGTGACCTTGAACAATCTGCTGAACCTATCTGATGAACTCTGTTTTCTTGTGTATATAATGACGATAATAATGAGTTGTTCTAAAGAATGTATCAGCCCACTGATTTTTGTTTTGTTTTGGCTTCTGATCACTTCATGCCCCTTCCTGCCTTTATTCTCTGCTTTTGCCATTATCCTTGACTATAATAATTTTCCAGTGCCTCATACTGAATCGGAATTCCTCTTGTGCTTGAAGGTCTAGCTCAAATAACATCCTTTCTTATCCTTTTTTCGAATGTAGAACTCTTCATTTTGGAACTGTAAATTTGGCACTTGTATGTCATTTATCTTCAGAGTTTCTGTTAATGGAAGCAAATGAGGAGATTATGGGGCTAGAAATAGATGACCTACAATTTTGTTAAAAGAAAACAAATAGATTTGAATTATACAGGGTCAGAATAACCATGGTTTAGCACATCCCTGGGAGTTATTTATCTTCAAGCAATTCTTGGTATCATATAGCAGTAGGAGTCAAGCTTTAAGGCAGGGAGAGTGACAGTGAGAAGGAGAGTTAGACGCAGGGGAAGTTGGAAGAAAAAGCAAAGTAGATGAGTTTTCAGCAGAGAAGCTGGAGGAAATCAAGGCCACCTGGGATTGTGCTGACTTTTAACCTTGGTTCATTGTGTAGTCAACCCCTGAATAACAAACAGGGCTCAGCAAACATTTTTTGTAAAGACCCAGAAAGTAAATATTTTAAGCTGTATGTTCTATGTTATTAATACAACTATTCAATGCTGCCATTTTAGCACAAATCACCCATAGACAATATGAAACAAATAGGCATGGCTATGTTCCAATAAAACTTTATTTATGTATTAGAAGGCAGACTGGATTTGGGCTGTTGTTTGTTGACTAGTTGAACTAGAATCTTTATAAACAAAATATAGACCTCTGAGAAAAGGGCTGTGTCTCTCTCTTACATCTTTAACTGTCAGTATAGTTCGATTTTAAAGATTCATTAAGGATGAAGATTATTTGCAGCATAACACATCTCATTTATAATATATGTCTATTAATCCACTCTGATACCTGGAAAGTTTTCCTCCTATTCCATATTTGTATTGACATTTACTATTTTGGAGGCAACAGTTTTAATTCCTAAATATGCTCTCTGTAGTACATTTTATGAATGTTTCATTAGTTAAAAATAATATAATACTTCCTATATGAGTTTCATAATTTGCTTCTACCAAATTTAATTTATACACACTCTGAAAAATAAATGAGCATTATGTATTAACTTTAAAAAAAGGAAGAAAAGACCTTACATACCAACTAACTCTGATTGGTACTTATTTTCTGTAATTTTTTGATGATATAAATTTGATGACATGACATAAAGCTACTGGTCCCAAGAGTTGGAAAGCAGTAATTGACTGATGTTGTTTGCCACGGATGGGGTGGGGGTGAAGAAGGTAGTAGTCTTGACATTCAGATCATGTATCTGGCAAATAGTACAAAAAATTCTATATACGTGTGTGTGTGTGTGTGTGTATGTATGTATGTATTCTGTGAGTTTGTGTTTATGTTTGAGAGATACTCACCAAATTATTTACCTGGATTTTCTGGATAGCTCAGTGATGGGAGAATTTATTTTTCTTTTTGATTTGGGATTATGTGGAATTTCCAAATTTTTTACAGTGAAAAATGCTTTTGGGATTTTTGCTTCTGGTAGTATGAATGGACTAGATACCCTAAAAAATCCTTCTGCTGCAAGACAACCTAGCTCCCAGATAATGTGCATGAAGTATATTTTTGATGCATTTCTGTACTTTCAGTAGAGTTACGAAAATAACTAATAAGCCATTTGATACCACTGTTACGAGGGGGGTCCTTGCTCCCACAGCTGCCAAGATGGTGGCAGGCCACTTCCAAGATGGTGGCAAGCCTCGTGTTCTCTGACCTGGGTTCTTGGCCTCACAGATTCCAAGGAATGGAATCTTGGGCCATGTAGTGAGTGTTATAGCGCTATTAGAAGCTGTGGGTCACGGAAGAGAACCGTGGAACCCAGTGACTAGTGTTCAGCTCTATTAGGACGAACCCAGGCACTTAGCCGTGCAGGAACAATGACAAGCCTTTAGCCTGATCGGGAGTGGCAACGGGTGCCTCGCTGGATCAGAAGCACAGCGGACACCCTGCCAGATCTGGAGGGATGGAAGTCAGCGGTGGGTCTGCCACAGCGCAAACAGCAGTGGTGGACAACAAACGAAAGCTCAGCTCGAGCCGTAAGGAACACGGACCAAAAGAGAGTGCAGTTGCAAGATTTAATAGCGTGAAGACAGAGCTCCCATACAAACGGAGGGGACCCAAAGAGGTAGCCGTTGCCGGCTCAAATGCCTGGGTTTATATCCCGATCATTGTCCCTCCGCTGTGCTCTCAGGCGATAGATGATTGGCTATTTCTTTACCCCCTATTTTTGCCTAATTAGCATTTTAGTGAGCTCTCTGACTGGTCAGGTGTGAGCTAAGTTGCAAGCCCCGTGTTTAAAGGTGGATGCGGTCACCTTCGCAGCTAGGCTTAGGGATTTTTAGTTGGCCTAGGAAATCCAGCTGGTCTTGTCTTTCACCACTAGGATCAGAGAAGTCCTAAAAGTAAACGTCAATGCCAGTGCCGATACCAAAAGGCTAAACTGTGGCTGCTACACATTGAAGGGGATGAATCTCTCATTCCTTCATTAAGCTGGAAACTTAAAAGGGCTAAAGTGGTCCTACGATAATCCTACAACTCTCCTCCAGAATAAAAAATTCCAAATGTATAACAGTGATAGTCCTACAGGTCCAGTTCAACAAAATTTGAGCTCACAATAAAAAAGGAAATCATCAAACACGATATGAAATACGGAACCACGAGTGAGAATCACCAAAATCAATGATGGTTTAAGATCCCAACTGAAGAGGTTAGATACTGGAATGATCAGACATACAACACAAATATAAGCATAGTATAGTATACATTTAAATAAGGAGAAAGTTGAATAAAAATTGAGCAAAGAACAAAAGACTATCACGAATGACCAATCAAAATGAATTTTTAGAAATATGAAATGTAACTGCTGAAAATTAGACTGTAGATGGGTTATACAAGGCATTACACACTGTTGAAGGGAGCATGAGGGAACTAAAAGATAGATTCAAATAAACTACCTGATATGGTTTGGATATTCGTTTCCTCCAAATCTCATGTTGAAATGTGATCCTCAGTGCTGGAGATGGTACCTAGTGGGAGGTGTTTGGGTCATGGTGTCTCGTGAATGGCTTATTGCCATCTTCACAGTAATGAATGAGTTCTCACTTTGTGAGTTTATGTGAGATCAAGTTGTTTAAAAGAGACTGGCACCTCCTGCCTCTCTTGCTTCCTCTCTTGCCATGTTATATGCCTGATCCCTTTTCATCTTCTGCCATCATTGTAAGCCTACTGAGGCACTCACCAGAAGCAGATGCTGGCACCATGCTTCCTTTACAGCCTGAAGAACTGTGAGCCAATTAAATCTCTTTTCTTTATAAATTATCCCATCTCAGATATTCTTTTCTAGTAATGCAAAATGAACTAAAACACAAAATTGGTGCTGAGGAGTGTAGCATTGCTATAAAGATACTTGAAAATGCGGAAGCAATGGGCAGAGGTTGAAGAGTTTGGAGGATCAGAAGAAGACAGGAAGATGAGGGAATGTTTGGAACTTCTTAGGGACTGGTTAAATAATTGTGACCAAAATGTTATTAGATGTATGGACAGTGATGGCCAGGCTGACAAGGTCTCAGGTGGAAATGAGGACTTTATTCGGAACTGGAGTAAAAGTTACTTGTGTTACACCCTAGCAAAGATCTCAGCTACGTTATGTCTGCATGGTAGGGATCTGTAGAAGGTTGAACTTAACTGTGATGACTTATGATCTGGTGGAAGACATTTCTAAGCAGCAAAGCTGGCTGCTCCTCACAACTTAGGGTCAAATAGGAGCAAAGGAATGACTTAAAGTTGAAACTTACATTTAAAAGAAAAGCAGGGCATAAAAATTTGGAAAAATTGCAGACTAGTCATGTGACAGAGAAAGGAAACACTTTTTCAGGAGAGAAATGCAAATGGCCGTTGAAGCAAGGAATGCTAGAGAGATTTGCCTAACAAAAAGGGAGCCAGGTGGTAATATCCAAGACAGTGGGAAAAAAGCCTCCAAGATATTTCAGAAGTCTTTGGGACAGCCCTTCCCATCACTGGCCCAGAGGCCTAAAAGCAAAGAATGGTTTCAGGGGCCAGGCCTGGAGCACCACTGTCCTGTGCAGCCTTGGGATACTGCTCCCTGCATCCAAACTGCTACAGCTCCAGCCTTGGCTCAAAGGGCCTCAGATACAGCTTGGGCCACTGCTTCAGAAGGTGCAAGCTGTAAGCCTTGGTGGTTTCCAAGTAGTGTTAAGCCTAAAGGTGAGCAGAATGAAAGCATGAAGGAGACTTGGCAACTTCCCCCTAGATTTCAGAGGCTGTATCAGAAAACCTGCTTGCTTAGGCAGAAGCCTGCTGCAGGGGTGGTGCCCCTGTAGAGAGCCCTTGTTAGGGCAGTGCCAAGGGGAAATGTGGGGGTGGAGCCTCCACACAGAGTTCCCATTGGGGCACTGATTATTGGAGCTATGGGAGTGGGGCCACTCCAGTCCCCAATGGTAGATTCATTGACAGCACGCACTCTGAGCCTGGAAAACCACAGGCACTCAATTCCAACATGTGAGAGCAGCTGCGGGGCTGTATCCTGCAAAGCCACAGGGTTGAAGCTCCCCAAGGCCTTGGGAGCTCACCTCTTGCACTAGTGTGTCCTGGATGTGGGACATGGATTCAAAGGAGACTATTTCAGAGTGTTAAGATTTGATTAATGCCTCACTGGGTTTGAGACTTGTGTGGGGCTTGTTCCTCCTTTCTTTTCATCAATTTCTCTCTTTTGGAGTAGGAATGTTTACCCAATGCCTATACCACCATTGTATTTTGGAAGTAACTGACTTGATTTTAATTTTACAGGCTCACAGGTGGCAGGAACACTCCTTGAGTCTGAGATGAGACTTTGGACTTTTTGAGTTGATGCTGGAATGAGTTGAGACTTTTGGGGACCATTGGGAAGGAATGATTGTATGTTGTAATGTGAGAAGGATGTGAGACCTGAGGGTCCAGGGAGGGAATAATGGCTTGGATGTTAGTCCTCTGAAAATCTCATGTTGAAATGTGTTTCCCAGTGTTGGAATTGTGGTTAGTGGAAGGTGTTGGGGTCATGGGGGTAGATCCCTCATCAATGGCTTAGTGCCATCTTCCCAATAATGAATGAGTTTTCACCCTGAGTTCACGTGAGATCTGGTTGTTTAAAAGAGCCTAGCACCTCCTTCCTCTCTCTTGCTCCCTCTCTCACCATGTGAGAGGTCTGCTCCCACTTCACCTTCTGTCATAATTGTGAGCTTCATGAGCCCTTACCAGAAACAGATGCTGGTGCCATGCTTCCTGTATAGTCTACAGAACTGTGAGTCAATTAAACCTCTTTTCTTTATGAATTACCCAGCTGCAGGTATTCTTTTATAGCAATGCAAAATGGACTAACGTAGTACCCACATATGGTATAGGGAGACAAAGATGCATGTGAGAAGTTAATACATATGTAGAATAGAATAAGAAGGGCTGGCATACTCCCAGTCGAAGTTCCAGGAAAACAGACTAGAAATAATGGTGTAGACTAGAAAATGTCTTAGACTTTCCTACAACTTATGAAAAACACGAGCTCACAAATATGAAAAGCAAAGTATAAAAAATTCAGAGGTTAAAAAATTTAGACAACTCTAGTGAACCCACAGAATACCAAAGTCAAAAGAAAAGTCTTAAAAGGACTTGAAGAGAAAAGCCAGATTAATTCCAAATTGAATGGAAAGCAGACGTTCAGCAGCAACAATGGAAGCAAGAAAGTAATTGACATCTGGTTCTCAGAGAAAATGACTTTTAAACTGAAGTTGTGAACAAAGAAAAACTGTCTTTTAAAAAAAGAGTAAAATAGGAGAAAGGTTATTGACTGGGGGATTTTGTTTAAAATTGTATTTCTTCTTTAAATAAAATTAGTGGCTCCATTTTGGCATGGGGTTTTCTTTGCTGGAAATTTTTATTTACATACTTAATCTTTAAAACAGATACAGGATTTTCATTTTCTTTCTGTGCAACAACAAAGTAGCTGTATTTTCCAGAAAAGTTTAAAATTTAATCAAGTTTCAAATTTATTAGCATACAGTCATTCAAAATGTTATTATCCTTTGGGATAGATTGTGATACTACTTTTTCATTTCTGATATTATTTGTGTCTTTTCTCTTTTCCTTGCTTACACTCATCAAGATTTTATCAGCTTTTAAAAATAATTTCATCCTTGGGCCTCGTTGATACTATTTTATATGTCTTTTCTATTTAATTAATTTCTGTTCTTTCACAGCTTTCTTTTGTTTTAACGTGCTGTTATTGCGTCCGGAATTGGTGGGTTCTTGATCTCACTGACTTCACTCTGGCGTGTCTGGAGTTTGCTCCTTCTGATGTTGGGATGTGTTCGGAGTTTCTTCCTTCTGGTGGGTTTGTGGTCTCACTGGCTCAGGAGTGAAGCTGCAGACCTTCACGGTGAGTGTTACAGCTCTTAAGGGGGCGTGTCTGGAGTTGTTCCTTCCTCCTGGTGGGTTTGTGGTCTCACTGGCTTCAGGAGTGAAGCTGTAGACCTTTGCTGCGAGTGTTATAGCTCATAAATGCAGTGTGGACCCAAAGAGTGAGCAGCAGTAAGATTTATTGCAAACAGCGAAAGAACAAAGCTTCCACGGTTTGGAAGGGGACCCGAGCAGGTTGCCAATGCTGGCTCAGGCAGCCTGCTTTTATTCTCTTATCTGGCCCCACCCACAGTCTACTGATTGGTCCATTTTACAGAGAGCTGATTGGTCTGTTTTACAGAGAGCTGATTGGTCCATTTTGACAGGGTGCTGACTGGTGCATTTACAATCCCTGAGCTAGACAGAAAAGTTCTCCATGTCCCCACTAGATCAGCTAGATACAGAGTATCAACTGGTGTCTTTACAAACCCAGAGCTAGACACAGAGTGATGATTGGCGCATTTACAAACCTTGAGCTAGACACAGAGTGCTGATTGGTGCATTCACAATCCCTTAGCTAGACATAAAGATTCTCCAAGTCCCCAACAGATTAGCTAGACACAGAGCGCTGATTTGTGCATTTACAAACCTTGAGCTAGACACAGAGTGCTGATTGGTGCATTTACAAACCTGGAGTTAGATACAGAGTGCCGACTGGTGCATTCACAATCCCTTAGCTAGACATAAAGATTCCCCAGGTCCCCACCACACCCAGGAACCCAGCTGGCTTCACCCAGTGGATCTCCCACTGGGGCTGCAGGTGGAGCTGCCCACCAGTCCTATGCCATGTGCCCGCACTCCTCAGCCCTTGGGCGATTGATGGGACCGGGCGCTATGGAGCAGGGGGCTGCCCTCGTCTGGGAAGCTTGGGCCGTGCAGGAGCCCAGGGCGGACATGGGGAGGCTAAGGCATGGGGGGCTGCAGGTCCCGAGCCCTGCCCCACAGGGAGGCAGCTGAGGCCCAGTGAGAAATTGAGAACAGCAGCTGTTGGCCCAGGTGCTAAGCCCCTCACTGCCTGGGGCCAGCAGGCCAGCCGGCTGCTCCTAGTGCAGGGCCCACCGAGCCCACGGCCACCTGGAACTCGCGCTGGCCCACAAGTGCCCTGTGCAGCACCGGTTCCCGCCCGCGCCTCTCACTCCACACTACCCCACAAGCTGAGGGAGGAGGCTCTGGCCTTGGCCAGCCCAGAAAGGGGCTCCCACAGTGCAGCGGCAGGCTGAAGGGCTCCTCAAGCACGGCCAGAGTGGGCGCCAAGGCCGAGGAGGCGCCAAGAGCCAGGGAGGGCTGCGAGGGCTGCCAGCACGCTGTCACCCCTCATTATTTTCCCAAAATTCTTGGCATGAAAGCTCAGGGTGGCTTCTCCACCTTTCTGTTTTACTTTTTCTTTTTGAGACTGAGTCTTGCTCCATCGCCCAGGCTTGAGTGCAGTGGCGCGATTTCAGCTTGCTGCAATCTCCGCCTCCCAGGTTCAAGCAATTCTCCTGCCTCAGCCTCCTGAGTAGGTGGGATTACAAGTGCCTGCCACCACACCTGGCTAATTTTTGTATTTTTAATAGAGACGGGGTTTCCCCATGTTGGCCAGGCTGGTCTTGAACTCCTGACCTCAGGTGATCTGCCTGCCTCAGCTTCCCAAAGTGCAGGGATTACAGGTATGGGCCACTGCCCTCTTCCCGTTTTTCTAAAATCTGTTTTTAAATTCAGTAGTTCTCAAAGTTGAGCCCCAGACCAGCAACATTGGCATCACTCAGGAGCTGGCAATTTCTTGAGCCCACTCAAATTTATTAAAACCAAAATTCTGAGGAGACATCCCGCAATTTGCGTTCTCTCAGAATTAATAACAAAAAATTGTTCATAACAGTTAATTAGATTAAAAAGTAGGTTAAAAGTAGGCTAAAAGCTATATATGCAGGTGAACTTATTCATTTTCTGTAAGAAACAAATATTATTCCTAAATATATTCTAAACTACATTTGATTAAGAATATTCTGGCAACATCAATACCAAAAATAAAGCAAAATCACATACAACACAAAATTCTTACTAAAGTAGAAAGACTGATCACTGTATTATTAAAAACAAAGATTCATAATTCAATCATAAGGTTTTCTAGAATTTCAATCTACTAGTTTTCTTATATCAAATGATCTTCTTAGACAATGGAAAAGATGTTTTCTTAGCCACTGCTGTGTATTTCAAGTGACACCAAAAGAACTTTCTTTCTGATAGTCAGGAACTAAGTTTCTTAAGGATAATTGTCAAAGAAGCAACATATTTTAGCCATTTTATAAAATTATTAAATAAACAATTTTGTGTAAACATTAACAAAAGAAAAAAATATTCCAGTAACATCATCTCAAACAGATGGTTTCAAATACTTGGAATGCTAGTCCCTGCATGGTTCAGTAGCTCCTGAAATAACATATTAGTCCATAAATGATTTTTTTAAAAAAGGAAACAGACAAATCAGATACAGTATCAGACTTCACTTATAGTTGGTGTGGACATTGCTGTATTTTCAAAATGTCCACAATCAACAGTATATTATATATAATTGTGGATCTAATTTTTAATTTTTGTGCAATACCAGTAGATACAGGCAAAAAATGTTTCCATTTAAATTTGAGAAAAGAGGGCATCAATGAGATAAAATTATAGATAAAATTCCAATGTCCAATTAAAATTCAGACCAAAAAACTCACAAAATACTTATGACTATATAATTCAAGAAGAAACTACTTTTTTAAAAAATCAAGTTGTATGCTGATTATCAGTAGTTCTACCAAAACTACTTTATCAGTGTGTCTAAATTCACAGCTTGATTTTTTTGAACTTTTCACCAGGAAGCCAAGTGAGCTTATACTTTCATATAAAAAAAAAAAAAAAAGAAACTGATCAAGACTTTAAATATAACAAATACCATTTAACATTTTTAAACTAAAACAAGACTAAAGATGTATTACAAATCTGCAAATTGTTCCTAGTTTGACTACAGTTGTTGGAATTTGTCAATCAGTTCAGAAACAGATCTTTTTGTCTCTTTTTAAAATAAAATCACTGACGATTGAGTCATATTTCCCTTTTTTATTTCTCCCTTTTTAAAAGCTTCCCTTAAAATAGTTTTGAGACATTTAGAGGAACAAATAATGGAAGAATAGCAAAAAGCAAAATTATCAGGAAATGCTAACAAGAAAATGGTAACAAGTTTTGAATTCATGCAGAAAATTTTAAACTCCATAAATATCATATGTCAGTGATAACTAAAGAGATTAATAAAATTACAATCCTATGTGTAGAATTTACATAATATAGGTAAACCAATATAATTTCCACATACTAATATTTGACTTTGTATGTGGCTGTGTAGGACAATGACAGGTTTTTTTACTAGAGATTCCAGGGATGCTTATTTCAATAACTTGTATAGCAAAATATAAATATTTTTAAAATTTTACTGGTTTTTACATGTTGTTTTGTAGCCAAAGCATATTTTAAAATAAAAAAGAATTTCTGAAATGTCTTTGTTCATTTGTGCATGCACAACAAATAAAATAAATAAAGAAATAAAGAAATAAAGAAGGGAAATATGACTCAATCTTCAGTGATTTCATTTAAAAAAGAGACAAAAAGATCTGTTTCTGAACTGACTGACAAATTCCAACAACTGTAGTCAAACTAGGAATAATTTGCAGATTTGTAATATGTCTTTAGCCTTATTTTAGTTTAACACAAATGTTATTGAGCATGCTTAAAATAGATCTAAGTAAAAACTTTAATTTTTTTCATTCATGTAAATATTAATGGCATATAAGTTTATACTCTACATACTGAAATTTATTTCTCAGTGTCCTGCGTAATGAAGAGAATCCTTGAATCATAACAGCTAATGTAACAACTGTCCTTCACTACCACATACATTCATTCTGTCTAAAAAACACCTACATGTGGGAATATAGTATGGAGATAGAATTAAATTATTGAACCAACAATCATTTTTTCTTTGATAAAACGTTTTGGATATTAAAAATACCAGAGAGTAATGTGAGTGTAAACCATGTCAAATGTTCAAGTATTCACTTTTAAAAGAGCTAATAATCTGCTTCCCAGATTGCATGTCAAGTTTGACAACGGAAGAGAATGAATAAAACAGAAAGTAAACTGCACATTTTAAATGGACAGAAACTAAGGAAAATAATGTGTGATATCAAGAGAAATAAACAAATGCAAGCAATAACTATGGTGGATTGGAGTGTCTCACTGATACTTTCTACCTTGTTTTTCTCCTAGGTCATCAGTTAGATGAATATGTATTTGAAAGCTGTTCATTCATTGTAGAGATGTGGGTAGACAGCAGTAAATATGCCCCATGGCACTGATTAACTCAAAGTGGCTCCAGGCCAAAGATTTTATGCTTCAATGGAGATATTTTTGCCAGGTACATGTTTTTGGTGATATCATACCCTAAATGTTACTTTAAAAGTCTATCATAGCCTGTGGCATTAATTTTTTCCAAGATGGACAACTGTGTTGGTTATTATTAATCTGCTACAAAAAAGAACTTGAGACTTGGGATATTTTAAAATTCCTTAAAATATAAAACACTAGCATGCTACTAAACCTGCCAGACCTATTTTCTTTTAATCCAGACTTCTTATTTGTAATAAATAGAGATATGTAAGATACGGAATTTTTAAAACATATATTTTTGATAGTAGAAAGATGATTAGATTTGGCATCAGAATAACTTTCTTCTATTTTTGGACAAGTTCTTCAAAATTTCTGTCCTTTAGATTCCTTATGTATAAAATTGGAATAAGGAATTGAGGAATTATATGTAAAAAATGACTTAGGAACTGTAAATTGATATCAAAATAAAAGTTATTGTTTCTATACTCTGCGAAGCCTCTCTTGCCATTCAGGTATTATTTTTAAAATACTATTTATAATGGTATTAAAAAGTTCATCATCAGTGATGTATGACATTATTTTAAAACTATCTTTCTAGCTACCTCTTGACATTTTTTCTCATTTTCATGAATTTATTTTTTACACGTATGAAATAGAGATAGGATAATTTTTATTTGAATCCTTAAATATGGAATTAAGGAAAATTTAACCGAGAAAAAAACCCAATAAGTCATACATTTTAAATTTTTACTAATAAATTCTATTTCTAAAATAAACAACAAAATATATTTTTTTTACAGTTCTTGGAGCTGGAAAGTCCACAATCAAAACGCCAACAGATTCAGTGTCTCGTGAGGGCTTGTGTTCTGGTTCATTGATGGCATCTTCTTGCTGCATCCTCACGTGATAAGAAAGCAATAAATCTAAGAGAGCAGTTTAACCTCTATTCACTCAAACACTTTTGAGAACTGATTGTGTGCCAAGCCTTGTTCAAAGTGCCAAAGACACAGTGATGAATATGATTCCCACCCTTGTGGATCTTACAGTCAGAGGACACACACATATAAGCATAATAACCACAACAAAATTACAATAGAAGCCCAGTCCAGTGGGGGAAGGATTGACTTTTTACTTAGTCTAATGGGCAGTAGGTAAAGAAAGTTTGGTTCATTTGCTTGCAAAGTATTATCTTGCTTACTCTATGCAAGATTCAGCTTCTGCAATGGATTTGTGCAGTAGCAGATGGGAAAATTAGGATAGGCGACTTGTAGAAGGAATTTTGTTTTCAGCATTAACTATCATATAAGCAACACTACCTGCCCATTCTTCAATGGATATATTTTATGTCAACTAACTATATGCAATTTATTCATACTCTCTAAACATTCAGAATTTGTAATGAGTATAAGAAATTAAATCACTCTTTACCAGAGGATATATAGTAAGCCTTTCTGTTTTGGATTGATTAGGACATAAAAGTCACCTATTTTCTCATAATCCTAATAATGTGTTTTCAGATAACAATTTATTCTGGTAAAAGAAAACACATAACTTAGAAGATCTCATATTTTACCCCAATTTCATTTTACTAAAAATTGGTAAAATAGCATTGGCACTATGGGCATTACTCTTTGTATATTAAGTGAAACGTTGATCACCTATTTTGGTATGTATGTGAATAAGAATAGGTACTGATAAAAACATCTTAGTTTATTGCAAATATAAACAAAAGAAAACAGCATGTGCAAAAGATTAAACAATATTCTATGTAAGCAAAAATTACTCTAATCCTTATCATGTTATGACATTAAGAGAAAAAAATGTTTTGATTTAAAAGTCTGTCAGCTATCATGTAATTTAATATGTAGTGACATATACTGCTAAAAGGTATATATTAACATTAAAGACCCAAACTCCAATGATTAATATTATAGTGATGACAGAATGAAAGTGCCTAATTTTAATCCACTGTTTATCTATGTGGGGTAATTTATAGATCACTCGACATGTTTTAATAGTAGACATAAAAAGATATCCTCTAATACCCACTTGCTTTCAAGATCTGACATTTGCAATTGCAAAGACAAAGACATACCAGGGGTTGGCTTCGTTGGGTATGTATACAAATAGCTAGTCATCCCATACACAGTTTATAAAAGTGATCGATTAATAACAAAACTGCTCCACAGACCCAGGGTCTCTTAATATTCTAGTTGAATTGCAAGGGGGGTGACTTAAAATGAGGGCAGAAACACAAACAGTGGTCAACACATTGATTTGCCTGCCAAATATAGTTTTACCATCATAAATCTCAGGCTGACAACTGCACAAAGCTTGCTTCACCCAAACACTGCCAAGTAAGGGCGTTTATTCACTGATTGGCTGATAGTCTCCATGACAACTGATGCCACAATTAGACAAGTACAATTCTACTTTCAAACACGCACACAATTCATTAATTCAGCAGGACTTTGTTGACCATACATTATGAGGGAAATATTTAATACTATTCGGAGACTGATATATTTTCCTCTTATCTAGAGTAAAATAAATTATAAGAAGTGATGAAAACAACCATTTAATTAGACTTAAGTAAGTTTGAAAAGCAACTCTGTGAATTTAAGTGTTTTTAGTAATTTCATAGGTGTCTCATTCTATAAACTCAATGGCTATTGAGTTCATCTTCAAGTTATTTTCCTACGGGCCCTTTTAAGAGAAGGTTGGAAAGAATGTGAGTCCAATTTTGTATACACTAAATAAGATAACAACAAATATTTCTTTGGCTCTTGAAAGGAGATAATTTTAGTCAATGTTGAGTGATTATTGAATTTAATAGATATTCATCTGTAGAGATCCCAATGAAAATTGCAAAGGGAGTCATTTGCTTATCCTCTGTCTCCATAGGAACCATGTTTACCAGAGATGTTTCCCAAGACAGACAACAGACTGACCATGTTGATTCGGAACTAAGTACTAATAAAAAGGAGTTTAATAAGAAGTCTAATAGAAATCAAATTGTATTTATCAACTTTAATTCTATTTTAATGCACGAGTCTTAACAGCCAAACGACTAATATGCTGACATTTCTTAATTCATGTTTTCTGGTTGTGCTCCCAAAAGGCGTGTGAAAATGCAGTTTATAAATTAAAACCTCATACATGTTTATATGTTTCTGTTTATTTATATTTGCAGAAACACAGAGAAAAAGACCTAGAAGGCTAGACAACAAATTGTTCATAATGCTTACTTCAGAGATGTGGGTTAGGGGAAGGTGCGGCAATACTTTTTCATTATATGTTCCTATACTAATTGATTTAATTACAGTGAGGTTTAATTTTTTAATTTTAAGTATAAAATCTAATAAAGTAATGAAAAAATGACTGTGATAAAATCAGGATAGTAAAGTAGTATGTTTAGTAGGACCTCATATATGTACATATATAGGTGTCATTTAAATTAGTGCATCTCTGTGTATGTGTGTAAAATAGAAAAGAAAAACTAGAAGAACACACACTAAATATTGGTTACTGCTCACCCCTGAGCAGAGATAGTGGGATTGTGAATAATTTTTTATTTACTTCTTCTCTCCTTATTTGTATTGTTTATAATAAGGGTAATTTAATTCTTTAATAAAAATAGTTACTATGTTATATTATTGAAATGAGTGAATGAAACATTTGTTTCTCACCTTCTGCATTTAATGCTCATTGTTAGGAACCAACGAAGATGCAGAGAAGTTTTAGACTCTCTGTCTGTCTTCAAGGTCATTGCAATTTAATGGGGAAATACAATATATAAATATGAAAAGTTATAATACAAAGTATGGGGAATATAGATAATTTTGCATAGAAGTTCAAAATAATCATCACATACCTTTTTACATATATACATTGCCATATTTACCCTGCCATCTTTGGTAAAGTTTAAAGAATAAATTTTTTGATCAATGTATAGCTTCAATATGTGTTTTATGAATAACAACCAAAATTTAATTTGTTTGATCAATAAAATAAGTCATTTCAAAAGCATTTTGAAGTAGGACAACAATAAAGAAATTACACCATTCCTCTTAAAGAAATGATAGTTTAAATGGGCCGGGTTTAGAAACATTCCTCAGAACACAAAATATTTTATCTTTTTTACTTTGTGTGTGTGTGTGTGTGAGAGAGAGAGACAAGGTCTAGCTCTGTTACCCAGACAATGGTGTGATCACGGCTCACTGCAGCCCTGACCTCCCAGGCTCAAGCAATCCTCCCAACTCAGCTTCCCGAGTAGCTGGGACTAAAGGCATGCACCACAACGCCTGGCTAATTTTCTTTTATTTTTTGTAGAGACTAGATCTCATTATGTTGCTCAGGCTGGTCCCTTACTTCTGGGCTCAGGCTTCTCAAAGTTCTGGGATTGCAGGGATGAGCCACCGTGCCTAGCCGTATTGTTTAATGTTGAATATAGTAACCCAAAAGCTTGTTTAAAACACTGGTTCAGGCTCTAATTAGGTTGTATAAATTAACAACCATATTTACTATCACTTTAACATGCTCCTTTCATAAGACTGTCTCACATCAATTGCCCAATAGCTGGAGGGCTCCTGTCACACTACAAATCATTTCTGTTGCTTTACAGTATATACAGAAATGATTTTCATATACATTTGTCCAATTTGTCCTCGTCCTAATAGTTGGCCTTCTATTTAACCAGGATTTATGGGGAGAATAAGTCCATATGAAAATAAATGATTGTGAGGCTAAACTCAAATTTTACATCTTCTGAAATGACAAGTTCAAGTTATTCGCAAGCCACTGATGAAGTGCCTGAGATCATTGGCTTATGGTATCTAAGACAGATATGTTATTTTTTGTCTAACAAGTTGTCTGTACTCCTTTGAGAAAACTCATGGCTTAGTGTGGATTCTCCCCAGAAAGAAATACCTGAGATAAGAGCCTGAATGAAGAAAGTGATTTTAGGAAAGAGGAGTTGAGAGTTAAGTGGAAGAAGCATAGGCGGAAAGTCAATGTAAGGGTGTGCCCTTGAGTCACTATCAAAGGCAGCTTGTGCTAATCTCACTGAGCTCTTCTGAGGGGCCATGGAAATGGCATCTCAGAAGTTTTGCCTGAGTGACAGAAGAGAAAACCATTTATTCACTGACTCCCATGTCTCATTGATCAAGAGTTACCCCATGGCATGTTAAGTCTCTTAACTCTTAAAAACTTCTGGGTTTTGCAGCAGGGGTTTCCCCGAAGGTATTTCCATGCCAAGGTGTGAAAGCCTCAGAGCAGAAGGAAGGAGATAAGCTGAAGCAACATTGTCACAGGTTATAACCGCATGAAACTAGTCATTCTAGCCATGGTTGTCATAAAAGTTGAGATGAGAAGATGTGAGGTGGGGGAGAAGGAAAGACACAGTCAATTATGATGCTATACCTTGCACCTTTGCCAAATCTGGCCAATGGGATGGGCCTCTGACTCAGGCCCAGCCATTCTTAGAGCTCTGTTTAGGTTAGACCCAATTATCTTACCCAAGCAAATTTAGGAATACTGGGATAAAGAAGAACTCATTCCATGTAGATTGCTAAGGTTGGAAAAATATAAATGTGGGCTTCTAGTGGCTTTCTGAAATGCCTTATGAGGAATGCTTCTCTTTGCAAATGCAGCCAAGCAAAACTAGAGGCAAGCAAAATTATGAAGTCTTGGTTTTTGTAGCTCTGGCTTTGAGAGTCTAAGCTGCCCCAGCATGCTTCTATCTATGAGAGTCACCAAAGTCCACCTCCAATTTTGTTATGTTACTTTGAGTTGGTTTTCACACACTTTCAAGATAGTATGTCACCAATTCATTTTCTGGTTTGAGAATATGCATCTGTACATATACTAAATAAACTATTTATTCTTTCTTTCTCTTTCTTTCTTTTCTTTCTTTCTTTCTTTCTTTCTTTCTTTCTTTCTTTCTTTCTTTCTTTCTTT
>NW_026652668.1:0-616 GCF_009828535.3 Hylobates moloch
AAAAAGGGGTGAGTGGCATCTTTGTTTTGAGTTCTTTGAGGAGTTCAAGTCATTAGAAGCCTGCTGTAGATATTTTTCTTGGTACAAAAGATTGAAAAGGAGAAGGAGGAATAGGGGAAAGAAAAGAAAGACAAGAAGCAAACACAGAAACCAAGTGCAGGGTTTTTTCTTTTTGCAGCTGTGAGGAATTTCAGACAATTCAGAGGCCTTGTTCTCTATAATTTGGAATTTTTATTTGGATTTGACCAGGTCCAGTAGAGTTGGTCAAATCAGATGGGAGAAAGACTGGAATAATAACAACAAAAGCCAACAATATGATCACTGAATGCTCTAATAGTAAGAGAAAATTAAGACCAGCTGGTTGTCAGTTTTACCATTTAGTCATTAAGGAGAATTTACAAAACAAATAAAACCCAATTCAGCTACATATCTAGGAATGGGGTCCTGGCTGAAGACTGCATTCTGCCATTTTAGAAGCAAGAAGAAACTCAAACTCACCTTTTCTATTGGAGGTGAGCTGAAACTCCAGAAAGGAATTACCTGCCTTTTATCAGTATGAAAGGAAGAAAACTTGACTTCACTGTTGGAAGCAAGCAAAACTCCATAAAAGAAGTTG
>NW_026652668.1:626-28677 GCF_009828535.3 Hylobates moloch
AGAT
Source organism: Hylobates moloch (assembly GCF_009828535.3). Classification (NCBI taxonomy): domain Eukaryota; kingdom Metazoa; phylum Chordata; class Mammalia; order Primates; family Hylobatidae; genus Hylobates; species Hylobates moloch. The sequence continues at coordinate 631 of NW_026652668.1, forward strand.
AAATCCACCCATCACAAAGCATTTTCACAGATAGCCTGTTTCTAGTTTTTAATTGCAGGATATTTAGTTTTTCATTGTACACCTCAATGGGCTCCAAAATGTCCCTTCATAGATTCTACAAAAAGAGTGATTCCAGTCTGTGGAATCAAAACAAATGTTTAACTCTGTGGGATGAATCCACACACTGCAAATCATTTTCACAGATATCTTTTTTCCAGTTTTTATCACAGGATATTTTGTTTTTTACTCTTGACCTCAATGGGCTTCAAAATGTCCCTTCGTGGATTATACAAAAAGAGTGCTTCCAACCTGCTGAATCAAAACAAAGAATTAACTCTGTGACATGAATCCACACATCACAAAGCATTTTCACAGATAGCCTGTTTCTAGTTTTTATCATGGGATATTTTGTTTTTCACTATAGACCTCAATTGGCTCTGAAATGTCCCCTCAGTTTCTATAAAAATAGTATCTCCAGCTCTGCTAAATCAAGACAAGAGATTAACTCTGTGATATGAATATACATATGGCAAAGAATTTTTAGTGATAAGTTGTTTCCTGTGTTTTTGACATGATACTCAGTTTTTCACTGTAGGCTTCAATGGCCTCTGAAATGTCCACATGTAGATGGTACAAAAAGACTGTTTCCAACGTGCTGAATCAAAACAAAGTTTTAACTCTATCAGAAGAATCCAAACATTGCAAAGCATTTTCACAGATAGCATGTTTCTAGTTTTTATCGTGAGATATTTGGATTTTTACTAATGGCTCTAATGGACTCTAAAATGTCCCTTCTTAGATTTTCAAAGAGAATGTTTCGAACTTGCTTAATCAAAACAAAGGTTTAACTCTGTGAGATGAATATACACATCACAAAGCATTTTTAGAAATAGATTTTTTATTGTTATTGTCGCAAAATATTCAGATTTTTACTGTAGGCATTAATGGGTGTTGTTGGGAAAAGGTGAGTGTTGGGAGAAGCTGAGACAGGGTTTGCATGTCTGACATAATGTAAAAGAGTCTTGGAACATGTCCAGGGTCCAGGGCCTAAAACCCCTTGTAGCATTTGGAACACCAAGGTCTGTGCTAAAGAGTGGAAGGCTATCCTGATGCACAATAATCTAAGCCCAGGGCATAAAATCCCTCATGGCTTGGATAGAATCCAGGGTTTATGGCTCTGGAATGTGCCTAGAATTGCTGGCTCCTTGCTCCTTGCTCTCCTAGGATCGATTGTATCTTGAGTTAAAAGAACCTGCTCTCCATTATCTCAAGTAGCAGAGCAAATGCTAAACCATCACAGCTGTAAATCATGTGCTTAATGCAACACACTCTTTTGACCTCCACATTCTCACCACCTGTTTCTTTGTTGGATTACCGATAAATACTATGGGCTCCCAGAGCTCGAGGCCTTCACAGCCTCCATGACAGTGATGGCCCCCTGGTCCCACTTTATTTCTCAAACTGTCTTTTTCTCAATCATTTGACTCCACTGGACTTCATCAACCCCACAACCTGGTGTTGGGTCTGATCACCCCAACAGATGTGACATATCTTTCATAAATCCATGCATTGCAAAGTATTTTCACAGATAGCTTGCTTCTAGTTTTTATCATGGGATATTCAGGTTTTCACTATTGGCCTCAATGGACTCTAATTGTTTCTTTGTAGATTCTACAAAGGGAGTGTTTCAAACCTGCTGAGTCAGAAGAAAGGTTTAATTCTGTGAGATGAATCCACACATTGCAAAGCATTTTCACAGATACCTTTCTTCTAGTTTTTGTCACAGGATATTCAATTTTTCAGTATAGTCTTCAGTGGGCTCCTAAATGTCCCTTCACAGATTCTACAAAAGGAGTGTTTCCAATCTGCTGAATAAAAACAAAGGTTTAACTCTGTGAGATGAATCCATACTTCTCAAAGCATTTTCACAGATAGCTTGTTTCTAGCCTTTATAATGAGACATTCAATTTTTCACTATTGGCCTCAATGGACCCCATAGTGTCTCTTCCTAGATTCTACAAAAACAGATTTTTCATTTCTCCAAATCAAAATAAAAGTTTAACTCTGTGATATGAAATCACACATCACAAAGGATTTTCACAGATAGCTTTATCTAGTTTTATCATAGGATATTGGGTTTTTGACTATAGGCTTCAATGGACTCTTAATTGTACCTTCTTAAATGCTACAATAATGTATTTTCAACTTGCTGGATCAAAACAAAAGTTTGACTTTGTGAGATGAATCCTCACATCACAAAGCATTTTCATCCATAGCTTGTTTCTAGTTTTTACTGAGGGATATTGGTTTTTCACTAGAGGCCTCAATGGGCTCCTAATTGTCCCCTTGTAGATTCTACAAACAAAGAGTCTAACCTGCTGAAGAAAACAAAGTTTAACTTTGTAAAATGGACCTACACATCACAAAGCATTTTCACAGATAGGTTGTTTTTAGTTTTTATCAAGGGATATTTGATTTTTCACTGTAGGACTCAATGGGCTATGAAATGTCCCCTCATAGATCTACAAAAAAAAGTTTCCAACCTGTTGAATCAAAAGAAAAGTTCAACCTGTGAAATGAAATCACACATCATAAAGTATTTTCAGAGATAGCTTCTTTATAGTTTTTATCACTGGATATTCAGTTTTTCACTATAGACCTCAATGAGCTTCGAAATGTCTCTTCGTAGATTCTACAAGAGCGTATCCAACCTGCAGAATAAAAGCAAAGGCTTAACTCTGTGAGATGAATCCACACATCACAAAGTATTTTCAGAGATATTGTTTTTATCGCAAAATACTCACTTTTTTACTATAGGCTTTTGTAGGTGTGAAATGTCCCTTCGTATATTCTACAAGAAGGTATTCCAAACCTGCTGAATAAATGCAGAGGTTTAAATTTGTGATGTGAATCCACATATTGCACAACATTTTTACTGACAGCTTTTTTTCTAGTTTTTATCATTGGATAATTGTTTTTTCAGTATAGGCCTCAATTTGCTCTGAATAGTACCCTAGTAGATCATAGAAAAAGAGTGTTTCCAACCTGCTGAATTACAAGAAAGTTTAAACTCTGTGAGATAAAATCACACATTGCAAAGAATTTTTAGACATAGCTTCTTCATAGTTTTTATTACAGGACATTTGATTTTTTACTATAGACCTCAATGAGCTCTGATACTTCCCTGGTAGATTGTACAAAAAGAGCATATCCAATCTGCTAAATCAAAACAAACATTTAACTCTGTAAGACAAATCCATATATTGCCATGCATTTTCACAGATAGCTTGCCTCTAGTTTTTATCACGGGATATTTGCTTTTTCACTATAGGCCTCAGTGGGCTCCAAAATGTTGCTTCATAGACTCTACAAAAAGAGTGTTTCCAACTTGCTGAATCAAAAGAAAGGTTTAACTTTTTGAGATAAATACACACATTGCAAAACATTTTTACAGGTCGGGCGTGGTGGCTCATGCCTGTAATCCCAGCACTTTGGGAGGCTGAGGTGGGCAGATCACCTGAGGTCAGGAGTTTGAGACCAGCCTCAACATGGAGAAACCCTATCTCTACTAAAAATACAAAATTATCCAGGCGTGGTGATGCATGCCTGTAATCCCAGCTACTCAGGAGGCTGAAGCAGGAGAATTGCTTGAACCTGGGAGGCGGAGGTTGTGGTGAGCCGAGATCGTGCCATTGCACTACAGCCTGGGCAACAAGAGTGAAACTCTGTCTCAAACAAACAAACAAAGAAAACATTTTTACAGATAGTTTGTTTTAGTTTTATCATGGGATTTTCCATTTCACACTATAGGAATGAATGGGCTCAATAATGTCCCCTCTTAGATTGTATTAAAAATTGTTTTCAACCTGCTGTGTAAAAACAAAGGTTTAATTCTGTGATATGAACACACATTGCAAAGTGTTTTCACAGCTTGTTTCTAGTTTTTTTCACAGGATATTTGGCTTTTCAATATAAGCCTCAATGGGCTCTGAAATGTCCCTTCATAGATTCTACGAAGAGAGTGTTTCCAACCTGCTGAATCAAAACAAACATTTAACTTATTGAGATGAATCCTCACATCACTAAGCATTTTCACAGATAGATTCTTTGTAGTTTTATCATGGGATATTCTGTTTTTGACTACAGGCCTCAAAGAAGACTGAATTGTGGCCAAGCAGACAGTAAAAAATAAGTGTCTCCAACCTTCTGAATAAAAAACAAAATTTAACTATGTGAGATACATCCATATATCGCAAAGCATATTTACAGACAGCCAGTCTCTAGTTTTAATCATGGGCTATTCAGTTTTTCACTACAGGCCTTAACAGGCTCAAAAAAGACTCCTCTTATTCTACTAAATATTTGTTTCCAATGTACTGTATAATAACAAATATTAAACTCTGTGAAAGAAATCCACAGATCACAATGCTTTTTCACAAATAGCTTGTTTCTAGTTTTTATCACAGGATATTTTGTTTTTCACTATAGGCCTCAATGGGCTACGAAATGTTCCTTTGTAGATTCTACAAAAAGTGTGTTTCCAACCTGCTGATTTAAAACAAAGGTTTTACACTGTGAGATGAATCCACACATTGCAAAGCATTTTCACAGATAGCTTGTTTCCTTTTCTTATCATGGAATATTCAGTATTTAACTAGAGACTTCAATGGGCTCCGAAATGTCCCATTGTAAACTCTATACAAAGAGTGTTTCCAGTGGGCTGAATGAAAACAAAGGTTTACGTCTGTGAGATGAATCCACACATCACAAAGCATTTTCACTGAGAACTTGTTTCTAGTTTTATAGCACGATTTTTTTTCAATATTGATCTCAATGGGCTCCAAAATGTCCCTTTGTAGATTCTACTAAATTTTTTTCCAACATACTGAATCAAAAAAAAGTTTAACACTGTGAGACGAATTTTCACATCACAAAGCACTTTTACAGATAGTTTGTATCAGTTTTTATCATGAAATTTTGAATTTTTCACTATTAGCCTCAAAAGGCTCCAAATTGTCCCCTATTAGATTCTACTAAAAGAATGTTTCCAACCTACTGTATAGAAATAAAAGTTTACATCTGTGAAATGAATCCCCACATTGCAAAGCTATTTCACAGATAGCTTGTGTCTAGTTTTTATCAAGAATTATTTGGCTTTTCACTATAGGCCTCAATGGGCTCCAAAATATCCCTTCATACATTCTGCTAAAAGAGTGTTTCCAACCTAGCTTAATCAAAAGAAAGTTAAAACTCTGTGAGATGAAACTGCAAATTGCAAAGCATTTTCACACATAGCTTCTATAGTTTCTATCATAGAATATTCAGTTTTTTCACTATTGGCCTCCATGGGCTATGAAATGTCCCCTCGTAGGTTCTACAAATAAAGTGTTTCCAACATGCTGCATGAAAACAAAGATTTAACTTTGGGAGATGAACCCACACATTGCAAAGCATTTTTATAGAAAGATTTTTTCTAGTTTTTATCACAGGATATTAGATTTCATACTGTAGGCCTCATTTTGCTCCAAAATTTCCCCTTGTCAATTCTACAAAGAGAATATTTCCAACCTGCTGATTCAAAACAAATGTTCAATTCTGTGAGATGAGATGTGAAGCTTTTTCACAGGTAGCCTGTTTCTAGTTTTCATCACAGGGTATTTGGTTTCTCACTGTAAGCATCAAAGGGCTCTGAAATGTCCCTTTGTAGATTCTACAAAAAGAGTGTTCCCAACCTGATGAATCAAAAGAAAGTTTTAACTTTGTAAGATGAATCTACACATCACAAAGCATTTCACCCATAGCTTGTTTCTAGTTTTTATCGTGGGTTATTGGTTTTTCACTAAATGCCTCAATGAGCTATGAACTGTCCCCTTGTAGATTCTACAAAGAAATAATTTCCAACCTGCTGAAGCAAAACAAAGTTTTAACTTTATAAGATGAATATACACATCACAAAGCATTTTTACAATAGGTTGTTTTTAGTTTTTATCAAGAGGTATTCTATTTTTCACAGTACACCTCAATGTGCCACAAAATATCCCCTAGTAGATTCTCCAAAAAACTTTCTAAACTGCTGAATCAAAGGAAAAGTTCAGCTGGTGAGATGAAATCGCACATCACAAAGTATTTTCAGAGATAGCTTCTGTATAGTTTTTATCATGGGATATTAGATTTTTCAATATAAGCCTCAATGAGCTCTGAAATGTCCCTTTGTAGATTCTACAAAAAAAGTGCTTCCAACTTGCAAAATAAAAAAGAAGGCTTAATTCTGTGAGATAAATCCACACATTGCAAAGCATCTTCACAGTTGGCTTGTTTCTAATTTTTATTGTGGGATATTTGGCCTTTCACTGAAGTTCTCAAGTGCTATGAAATGTCCCTTTGTAGATTCTATACCAAGAGTGTTTTCAAACTGCTGAATCAAAACAAAGGTATAACTCTTTGAGAGGAATCCACACATCATAAAGCATATATTCAGATATCTTGTTTCTAGTTTTTAAAGCGTGATATTCAGTTTTTCACTATAACCCTCAATGGGCTCAGAAATGTCTTATAGTAGATTTTAAAAAAACAGTGTTTCCTACCTGCTGAGTCAAAGCAACAGCTTAAATCTGTGAGATTAATCCAAACCTCACAAAGCATTTTCACAGATAGCTTATTCCTAGTTTTTTCACAGGATATTTGGATTTTCAGTATAGGTTTCAATGGGCTCTGAAATGTCCATTCATAGGTTATATAAAAAGTATGTTCACAAACCCCTGAAAAAAAAGAAGGTTTAACTCTGTGAGACGAATCCACACGTTGCAAAGCATTTTCACAGATAGCTTGTTTCTAGCTTTTATGATGAGACATTTGAATTTTTACTATTGGCCTCAATGGGGTCAGAAATGTCTTTTTGTAGATTCTACAAAAAATGTTTTTTTATTTTTCTGAATCAATATAAAGCTTTAATATATGAAATCACACATCTCAAAGCATTTTCACAGATAGCTTGTTTCTAGTGTTTATCACTGGATATTGGGTTTTTCACTATAGGCTTCAGTGGACTCTTAATTGTAACTTCTTAATTCTTCAAAAAGTGTGTTTCCAACCTGCTGTATGTAAGTAAGGGTTTACCTCTGTGAGACAAATCTTCACATCACAAAGCATTTTCCCCAATAGCTTGTTTGTAGTTTTAATCATGTAATATTCAGTTTTGTACTATAGTCCTCAATGGGCACCCAAATGTCCCTTCGTAGATTATATGAAAACAGTGCTTCTAACCTGTTGAATCAAAACAAAGTTTTAACTGTCAGATGAATCTACACATTGCAAAGCATTTTCACAGGTAGCTTGTTTCAAGTTTTCATCACAGGATATACGTTTTTTCATTATAGGCCCCAAGGGCTCCAAAATGTCTTAGAGTATTTCAAACCTGCAGTATAAAAACGAAGGTTTAACTCTGTGAGACAAATGCATACATCACAAAGAATTTTCACAGAAAGCTTGTTTCTAGTTTTTATCATGAGATACTCGATTTTTCACTGTAGACCTCAATGGGCTGTGAAACATCCCTTCGTAGATTATACAAAAAGAGTGTTTCCACCTTGCTGAAACAAACAAAAAAAAAGTTTAACTCTTTGAGATGAATAAACATATTGCAAATCTAATTCACAGGTAGCTTGTTTCTAGTTTTTTTTTTTTTTTTTTTTTGAAGGGTATTCTGTTTTTCAGTATAGGCACCAATAGGCTCCTAAATGTCCCTTCGTAGATTCTACAAAAAGAGTGTTTCCAACCTGCTGAACCAAAAGAAAGGTTTAATTCTATGGGATGAAATCATGCACAAGAAAGCATTTTCTGAGATAGCTTTTTTACGGTTTTTATCACTGGATATTCTGTTTTTCACTGTAAGCCTCAATGGGCTTTGAAATATCTGTCAATTATACCAAAGGAGAGTTTCCAATTTCCTGAATCAAAACAAAGGTTTCATGTTGTGAGATAAATCCACAAATTGCAAAACATTTTTACAGAAAACTCATTTCTAGTTTTTATCATTGGATATTTGGTTTTCACTGTAGGCCTCAGTGGGCTAAGAAATGTCCCCTCACTGAATCTACAAAATAGGTTTCTCCAACCTGCTGAATCAAAATTAACATTCAACTCTGTGAAATGAATCCACACATTGCAAAGCCTTTTTTTTTTAGGTGGAATCTCACTCTATGACCCATGCCGGAGTACAGTGATGTGACCTCAGCTCACAGCAACCTCCACCTCCTGGGTTCAAACAATTCTCCTGCCTCATTCTCCTGAGTAGATAGGACTACAGGTACATGTCACCATGCCCAGCTTTTTGTGTGTGTGTGTGTGTATTTTTAGTAGAGATGGGGTTTCAAAATGTTGGCCAGGCTGCTCTTGAACTCCTGACTGCAGGTAATCCACCAGCCTCAGCCTCCCAAAGTGCTAGGATTACAGGTGTGAGCCACTGTGCCCGGCCATGAAGCATTTTCACAGATAGCTAGTTTCTAGTTTTTATCACCAGATATTCAGTTTTTCACTATAGTCCTCAGTGGGCTTTGAAATGTCCCCTTGTAGATTCTACAAAAATAGTGTTTTTGACCTGCTGAGTCAAAATAAAGGTTAACCTCTGTGAGATGAAACTACATATTTCAAAACATTTTTACAGATAGCGTATTCTAGTTTTTAATCATGATATATTCACTTTTTCACTCTAGGCTCCAATGGGCTCAGAAATGTTTTTTCATTGACTCTACAAAAAAATTGTTTCCAACTTTTTAAATCAAAACAAAGATTTAACTCTGTGAGAAGAATTCACAAATCACAAAATATTTTCACAGATAGTATGTTTCTAGTTTTTATCAAGGGTTGTTCTTTTTTTTATTGTAGGCCTCAGTGGGCTCTGAAATGTCCCCTTATAGATTTTACAAGAAAAGTTTCTCCAAGCTGCTGAATCAGAAGAAAAGTTTAACTCTATGAGATAAAATCACACATCACAAAGCATTTTCAGAGATAGATTTTTTATAGTTTTTATCACGAAATATTCATTTTTTCAGTATTCACCTCCATGGGCTCCAAAATGTGCTATCATAGAGTAAACAAAATTAGTGATTTCAGCATACTTAGTCAAAACAAAGGTTTAACTCTGTGAGATGAATCCACATATTGCAAAGCATTTTAACGGATAGCTTGTTTCTAATATTTATCATAGGATATTCGGTTTTTCAATATAAGCCTCAAAGGGTTCTGAAATGGACCTTCCTAGATTCTACAAAGAGACTGTTTCAACCTCCTGAATAAAAACAAAGATTTAACTCCATGAGGTGAATACACACATTGCAAAGCATTTTCACAAATAGATTTTATCTACTTTTTATCATGGAATATTGGGTTTTTCACAATAGGCTTCAATGGACTCTATGTCATCCCCTATTAAATTCTACAAAACGAGTGTTTCCAACATGCTGTATATAAACAGAGATTAACTCTGTGAGATAAATCTACATAAGCAAAGCATTTGCAAAGAGAGCATGCTTCTAGTTTTCATAGTGAAATATTCAGTTTTCAGTCTATAAGACCTCAATGGGCTCTGAAATGTCCCTTCGTAGATTGTACAAAAGTGGGTTTCCAACCCACAGAATCAAAACAAAGAATTAACTCTGTGAGATGAATCCACATGACACAAAGCATTTTCACTAATAATTTGTTGCTACTTTCTATCATGGGATATTTTGTTTATCAATATGCTTACCCATGGAAACCGAATGTTCCTTTGTAGATTCTTAAAAAAAAAGTGTTTCCAATCTGCTGAATCAAAACAAATGTTTAACTCTGAGAGATGATCCACACATCACAAAGCATTTTCACAGAAATTTTGATTCTAGTTTTTATCAGGGAATATTTGATTTTTCACCATAGGCCTCAATGGGCTTTGAAATGTCCCTTCTTAGACAAAAAAAAAAAGTGTTTCCAACCTTTGAATTACAACTAAGATTTAACTCTATGAGATTAATCCACACATTACAAAGCATTTTCACAGATAGCTTGTTTCTAGTTTTTATAGAGGGATATCCTTTATATGCCTCAATGGGTTTAAAAGTTACCCCTCATATATTCCACAAAAAGAGTGTTTCCAGACTGTTGAATCAAAACAAAGTTTTAACTCTGTAAAATGAATGAACACATCACAAAGCATTTTTGTAGATAGGTTGTTTCTACTTTTTATCACAGGATATTCTGGTTTTCACTACAGGCCTCAATGGGCTCTGAAATGTCCCTTCATAGATTCTACAAAAAGAGTGTTTCCAACCTCCTCAATCTAAAGAAAAATTTAACTCATTGAGATGCCCGCATTGCAAAGCATTTTCACACACAGCTACTTTCTAGTTTTTTTTTGCTGGATATGCAGTTTTTTTCACTATAGGCCTAAACAGGCTCCAAAATGTCCCTTTTAGACTCTGCAAGAACAGTTTTTTCTACCTACTAAATCAAAACAAATGTTTAACTCTGTGAGATGAACCCACACATTGCAAAGCATGTTCACAAGTAGCTTGTTTCTAGTTTTTATCATGGGATGTTGGGTTTTTCATTGTAGACCTCAATGGGCTCTGAACTGTCCCTTTGTAGATCCTACAAAAAGAGTATTTCCTACCTATGGAATCAAAACAAAGGTTTACTTCTGTAAAATGAATGCAAACAGCACAAATTATTTTCACAGATACCTTGTTTCTAGTTTTAATCACGAGATATTCGCCCTTACACCATAGGCCTCAATGGGCTTAGAAATGTTGCTTTGTAGATTCTACAAAAGAGTGTTTTCAACCTGATGAATGAAAGCAAAGTTTTAACTCTGTTAAATGAAAGAACACATTGCAAAGCATTTTCACATAGAGCTTGTTTCTATTTTTTATTGTGAGATATTTTGTTTTCCACTGTAGGCCTCAATGGGCTCTGAAATGTCCCTTCACAGATTCTACAAAAAGAGCATTTCCAATCTGCTGAATAAAAACAAAGATTTAACTCTGTAAAATTAATCCACACATCACCAAGTATTTTCACAGATAGCTTTTTTCTAGCTTAAATCATGAAATATTTGGTTTATTACAGGCCTCAATGGGCTCCAAAATGACCCTTCGTAGAGTCTACAAAAAAAAGCATTTCCAACCTGTTTAATCAAAACAAAGGTTTAATTCCATGAGATTAATCCACACATTGCCAATCAAGTTCACACATAGATTGTTTTTAGTTTTTATGGTGAAATATTCAATTTTTTACTGTAGGCCTCAATGGGCTCCAAAATGTATTTTTTGTGTATTCTACAAAATGAATGCCCCAGCCTTCTTAGTGAAAATAAAGGTTTAACTCTCTGAGATAAATCCACAAATTGCAAAGCATTTTCACAAATAAATAGTTGTTAGTTTCTATCATAGGCTATATGGTTTATCAATATACATGCACATGGGCTCCGAAATATCCCTTTGTCGATGCTTCAAAAAGGGTGTTTTTAATCTGCTGAATCAAAACAAAGTTTTAATTCTGAGATCCACATATTAGAAAGCATTTTCACAGATAGCTTGATTCTAGTTTTTATCAGGGAATATTCAGTTTTTCACCATAGGCCTTGATGGGCTCCAAAATGTCCCTTTGTAGATTCTACAAAAAAAAAAGTGTTCCCAGCCTATTGAATCAAAACCAAAGTTTAACTTTGTGAGATGAATCCACACATCACAAAGCATTTTCACAGATAGCTTATTTCTAGTTTTCATTGCAGGATATTTGGTTTTTCAATATAGTCCTCCATGGGCTCTGAAATGTTGCTTCATGGATTCTACAAATATAGTGTTTCCAACCTGCTGATTCAAAGCAAAGGTATAACTCTGTGGGAGAAATCCACACATCACAAAGCATTTTCAAAGATAGCTTGTTTTTAGTTTTTATTGTGGGATATTCTGTTTTTCAGTATAGGCCTCAATTTGCTCCAAAATGTCTTTGTAGATTTGAGAAAAAGAGTGTTTCCAACCTGCTAAATCAAAAGAAAGGTTTGCCTCTGTGAGATAAAATCACACATTACAGAGCATTTTCAGACATAGCTTTTTTATAGTTTTTATTATGGGACATTTGGTTTTTTTACTATATACCTCAATGGGCTCCAAAATGTCCCCTCATAGATTGTACAAAAGAGCATTTCCAACTTACTGAATCAAAACAAAGGTTTAACTCTGTGAGATGAATTTACTCATGGCAAAACATTTTCACAGATAGCTTGCTTTGAGTTTTTATCACGGGATACCGCGTTTTTCTCCATAAGCCTCAATGGGTTCCAAAATGTTCCTTCGTAGATTTTACAAAAAAAGTGTTTCAAAACTACTGAATCAAAATCAAAGTTTAACTCTGTGAGATGAATCCACACATCACAAATCATTTTCATAGATAGCTTTTTTCTAGTCTTTATTGTGGGACATTTTATTTTTTGCTGTAGACCTCAATGGACTCCGAAATGTTGTTTCGTAGATTCTATAAAATGAGTATTTCCAACCTGCTGAATCAGAAGAAAGGTTTAACTCTGTGAGATGAATCCACACATCACAAAGCATTTTCACAGATACATTGCTTCTAGTTTTTATTGTGAGATATTCTGTTTTCACTATAGGCCTCAAATGGCTCCGAAATATCCCTGCTTAGATTCTACAAAAAAAAAGTGTTTCCAACCTGCTGAATCAAAACAAAGTTTTAATTCTTTGAGATAAATCCACACATTGCAAAGCATTTTCACAGATAGATATTTCTAGTTTTTATCATGGGATATTGGTTTTTCACTACATGCCAAAATGGGCTCCAAATTGTCCCCTTGTAGAATCTACAGGCAGGGCGTTTTCAACATGCTGATGCAAAACAAAGTTTTAACTGTGTAGGATGAATCTACACATCACAAAGCATTTTTACAAATACCTTGTTTCTCATTTTTATCACAGTGTATTTCGTTTATCACTATAGGCCTCAGTTTGCTCTGAAATGTCCTATCATATATTCTACAAAAAGAGTGTTCTTTTTGTTTGTTTGTTTGTTTTGTTTTGTTTTGTTTTTTAGACCGAGTCTCGCTGTGTCACCCAGGCTGGAGTGCAGTGGTGCGATCTTGGCTCACTGCAAGCTCCGCCTCCTGGATTCATGCCATTCTCCTGCCTCAGCCTCCCTAGAAGCTGGGACAGGCACCCACCACCACGCCCAGCTAATTTTTTGTATATTTAGTAGAGATGGGGTTTCACCATGTTGGCCAGGATGGTCTTGATCTCTTGATCTCGTGATCCACGCACCTCAGCCTCCCAAAGTGCTGGGATTACAGGCATGAGCCACTGCACCCAGCCAAAAAGAGTGTTTTAAACCTGCTGAATCAAAAGAAAGGTTTAACTTTGTGAGGTAAAATTACACATTGCAAAGCATTTTCAGAGATAATTTCTTTATTGTTTTTATAGCAGGATATTAGGATTTTCACTATAAGCCTCAATGGGCTTTGAAATATCTCCCAGTCAATTGTAAAAAAAGAGAGTTTCCAAACTGCTGAATCAAAACAAAAGTTTAACGTCATGAGATACATCCACAAATTGCAAAGAATTTTCACAGATGACTTCTTTCTGGTTTTTATCACAGGATATTCAGTCTTGCACTATTGTCATCAGTTGACTGAGAAATGTACCCTCACAGATTCTACAAAAAGAGTGTTTCCAACCTGCTGAGTCAAAACAAAAGTTAAAATCTGTGAGATGAAATCACATATTGCAGAATATTTTTACAGAGGTTTAACTCAGTAAGACAAATCCACATATTGTAAAGCATTTTCACAGATAGCTTGATTCTAGTTTTTATCAGGGAATATTTGGTTATTTACCATAGGACTCAATGGGCTTTGAAATGTCTCTTCTTAGATTCTACAAAAAAAAGTGTTTACAACCTTCTGAATTAAAAGTAAGGTTTAACTCTATGAGATGAATTTGCACATTGCAAAGCATTTTCACAGATAGCTTGTTTCTAGTTTTTATCATGGGATATCTGGTTTTTCACTATAGGCCTCAATGGGCTTCAAAATGATCCTTCATAGATTCTACTAAAAGAGTGTTTCCAACCTGTTTAATAGAAACAAAGGTTTAATTGTGTGAGATGATTCCACATATCATGAAGCATTTTACAACACAGCTTGTTTCTAGTTTTTTTTTTTTTTTTTTTTTTGAGATGGAGTCTCGCTCTGTCACCCAGGCTGGAGTGCAGTGGTGCAATCTCAGCTCACTGCAAGCTTCGCCTCCGGGGTTCACGCCATTCTCCTGCCTCAGCCTCTCTGAGTAGCTGGGACTACAGGAGCCCACCACTACACCCGGCTAATTTTTTCGTATTTTTAGTAGAGATGGGGTTTCACCATGGTCTTGATCTCCTGACCTTGTGATCCACCCACCTCAGCCTCCCAAAGTGCTGGGATTACAAGCGTGAGCCACCGCACTTGGCCTTGTTTCTAGTTTTTATTGATTTTTTACTATAGGCCTTCATGGGCTCCGAAATGTCCCTTGGTGGATTCTACAAAAAGAGTGTTTACCACCTGCTGAATCAAAACAAGACTTTAACTCTGTGAGATGAATCCACACATGGCAAAGTGTTTTTACAGATAGGTTTTTTTTTTCAGTTTTTATTGGGAAATATTTGGTTTTTCTTTATAGGCCTCAAAGAGCTCAGAAATGTCTTTTTTCTGATTCTACTAAAAGAGTGTTTCCAACCTCTGTAAATAAACATAGGTTTAACTCTGTGAGATAAATCTACACATTGCAAAGCTAATTCACAGATAGCTTGTTTCTAATTTTTATTGCCAGATATTGGTTTTTCAATATAAGCCTTGAGATCAACTCACACATTGCAAAGCATTTTCACAGATAGCTTTTTTTAGTTTTTATCAAGGGATATTCACTTTTTTATTGTAGGACTCAATAGGCTCTGAAATGCCCTTTCATAGATTCTACAAAAAAAAAGGTGTTTCCAACCTGCTGAATCAAGGAAAGTTAAACACTGTGAGATGAAATCATACATCACAAAGCATTTTCAGAGAGAGTTTTATTATAGTTTATACCACAAAATATTTGGTTTTTCAGGGTTGGCCTCAATGGGCTCTGAAATATCCTATCATAGATTCCACAAAATTAGTGTTTCCAACCTACTTAAGCAAAACAAAATTTTAACTCTGTGTGATGAATCCACACATCACAGAGCATTTTTCACAAATAGCTTGTTTCTGGTTTTTATCATGGGATAACTGGCTTTTCAATATAAGCATCAATGGGCTTCAAAATGATCCTTCTTAGATTTTACTAAGAGACTATTATCAACTTCCTGAATATAAACAATGGTTAAATTGGTAAGATGAATCCACACATTACAAAGCACTTTCACAGATAAAGTTTTTTTAGTTTTTCTCACAGAATATTGCATTTTTCACTATAGGCCTCAATGGACTCTAAATTGCCCTCTCTTACATTTTACAAAAACAGTATTTCCAACCTACTGTGTATAAACAAAGGTTTACCTGTCTGAGTAGAATCTACACACACAAAGCATTTTCACAGATAACATGTTTTCAGTTTTCATTGCGAAATATTCAGTGTTTCACTATAGGCCTCAATGGGTTCCAAAATGTCCCTTTGTAGATTCTACAAATAAAGTGTTTCCAACCTGCTGAAACAAAACTAAGGTTTAACACTGAAAGATGAATCCACACATTGCAAAGCATTTTCACAGATAGCTTATTTCTAGTTTTTATCATGGAATATTTGGTTTTACACTATAAGACTCAAAGGCCTCAGAAATTTATTTTTTAGATTCAAGTAAAAGAGTTTTTCATACCTGCAGTATAAAAACAAAGGTTTACCTCCGTGGGATAAACTCACACATCACCAAGCATATTCACAGATAGCTTGTTTCTAGTTTTTATCACAGGATGTTTAGTTTTTCACTAAGGCTCAATGGGCTTTGAAACGTCCCTCTGTAGATTGTACTAATTTGACCTGCTGAATCAAAACAACGTTTAACTTTTTGAGATGAATCCACACATCGCAAAGCATTTTCACAGAGGCTTGTTTCTAGTTTTTATTGCAGGATATTGGTTTTTCTCTACAGGTCAATATTGTCTTCGAATTGCCCCTCATAGATTCTACAAACACAGAGCTCCCAAACTAATGAAGCAAAAGAAAGTTTAACTTTGTAAAATGAATCTACATATGGCAAAGCATTTTAAAAAGATAGCTTGTTTTTAGCTTTTATTGCTGGATATTGAGTTTTTCACTGTAGGCCTTAATTTGCTCTGAAATGTTTTATTGAAGATTCTACAAAAAGAGTGTTTCCAGCCACTGAATCAAAAGAAAGGTTTAACTCTGTGAGATTAAATCACACATTACAAAGCATTTTCAGAGACAGCTTCATATAGATTTATCATGGGATATTTGGTTTTTCACTATAAGCCTCAATGAGCTTTAAAATGTCTCTTCATAGATTGCATAAAAAAAGAGTTTCCAACCTGCTGAATAAAAAAAAGTTTTAATGTTGTGAGATGAATCCACCTATTGCAAAGCACTTTCATAAATACAATTTTTTCTAGTTTTTATCATGGAATATTCAGTTTTTAAGTGTAAGCCTCAGTGGGCTCAGAAATGCCCCTCAAAGATTCTACAAAAAAAAAAAATTCTAACCTGCTGAATCAAAGCAATAGTTCAACTCTTTAAGGTGAATCCACACATCACAAAGCAATTTCACAGATAGCTTGTTTCAAGTTTTTATCATGAGATATTTGGTTTTTTACTATAGGCCTCTCTAGCTCAGAATTGTTCCCTCTTAGATTCTATTAAAACAGTGTTTCCAAAATGTCACATAAAAATAAAGTTTTAACTCTGTGTGATGAATCTACACATCACAAACCATTTTCAGATATAGATTATTTCTAGTTTTTATCATGAGATATTCTGTTTTTCACTATAGGCCTCAAAGGTCTCCAAAATATCCCTTTGTAGATTATACAAAATGTGGGTTTTCAACCTGCTGAATATAAATAGAGATTTAGCTCTATGAGGTAAATCTACACATCACAAAACGTTTTCACCAATAGTTTTTTCTAGTTTTTATTGTGTGATATTTGATTCTTCACTATAGGCCCAATGGGATCCAAAATTTCCCTTTGTAGATTCTACAAAAAAGTATTTCCAACCTGCTGAATCAAAACAAGGTTTTAACTGTATGAGATAGATCTACACATCATAAAGCATTTTCACAGATTGTTTGTTCTAGTTTTTATAGGGGGATATTTTGCTTTTTACTATAGGCCACGGAGAGCTTGGAAATGTCTTCTTTTAGACTCTGCAAAAAGAATGTTACCCACCTTCTGTATATAAACATAGGCTTAACTCTGGGAGAAACATCTGCACATCAGAAACATTCTCACAGATAGCTTGTTTCTAGTTTTTATCATGGGATATTTGGTTTCTTGCTAGAGGCCTCAATAGGCCCCTAAGTGTCCCTTTGTAGATTCTAAAAAAAAAGTTTCCAATTTGCTGTATAAAAACAAAGATTTAACTCTGTGAGATGTGTGCACACATCATAAAGCATTTTCACAGAAAGATTATTTTTAGTTTTTTCATGGGGTACTCCATTTTTCATTTGAGGCCACATTGAGATCTGAAAAATCCCCATGTAGATTCTACAAAAAGAGTGTTTCCAGCCTGAAGAATCAAACCCAAGATTTAATTCCAAGAGATCATTCCAAACATTGCAAGACATTTTTACAGATAGGTTGTTTCTAGGTTTAATTGTGGGATATTCGGTTTTTTAATATAGACCTCAAAGGGCTCTGAAATGTCCCTTCATCAATTCTATGAAAAGAGTGTTTCCAACAGGCTGAATCAAAACAAATATATAACTCTGTGAGAGAAATCCACACATCACGAAGCATTTTCATTGACAGCTTATTTCAAGTTTTTATTGCAGGATAATCAGTTTTTGACTATAGGCCTCGGTGGGCTTTAAAATGTACCTTCATGGTTTCTACAAGAAGAGCGCTTCAAACCTGCTTACTCAAAGCAAAGGTTTAATTCTGTGTGATGAATCCACACATCATAAAGCATTTTCACATATAGCATGTTTCTAGTATTTATTGCTGGATATTTGGTTTGGTTTTTCACTGCAGACCCCAGTAGCTCTCAAATATCCCCTCATAGATTCTACAAAAAAAATGCTTTCAACCTGCTGAATCAAAACAAAATTTTAACTCTGTGACATGAAATGACACATCATAAAGAATTTTCACAGATAGCTTGGTTCTGGTTTTTATTGTGGGTATTCAGTTTTCCACTACAGGCCACAGTGGGCTCCAAAATGTCCATTCAGGCCTACAAAAAGAGAGATTTTTGCCTGCTGAATCAAAACAAAGGTTTAACTCTGTGAGGTGAATCCACACATCTCAAAGAATTTTCACAAATACCTTGTTTCTAGTTTTCATCACAGGATGTTGGGTTTTTTCATATACTTCTTCATGGGATCTGAAATGTTCCTTCATAGATTCTACAAAAAGAGTGTTTCCAACCTGCTGAATCAAAACAAAGGCTTAACTCTGTGAGTTGAATCCACATATCACAAAGCATTCTCATATATAGCTTGTTTCTAGTTTTTATCTTGAGATATACGGTTTTTAACTGTAGGGCTCAATGTTCTCGGAATGCCCCTTCTTAGATTCTACAAAAAGAGTGTTTACAACCTGCTGAATCAAGATAAAGGTTTAACTCTGTGACATGAATTGACACATCACAAAGCATTTTCACAGATACTTTTTTTTCTAGTTTTTTTTCACCCAATATTTGGTTTTTCACTATTGGACTTCGTGGATTCCAAAATTTTCTTTTGTAGATTCTACAAAAAGAGTGTTTCTGACCTGATGACAAAACAGAGCTTTAAATCTGTTAGATGTATCCACACATTGCAAAGCACTTTTACAAATAGCTTGTTTCTAGTTTTTATCACGGGATATTTTGTTTCCCACTATAGACCTCAATAGGTTCCCAAATGTCCCCTTGTAGATTGTACAAAAGGAGTGTTTTCCATGTGCTGAATCAAAACAAAGGTTTTACTCCATGAGATGAATCCACACATCAGAAAGCATTTCCACACATAGCTTGTTTCTAATTTTTATTGTGAGATATTTGGTTTTTCACTGTAGGCTTTAATGTGCACCAAAATATCTTCTCGTAGGTTCTACAAACAGACTGTTCCCAACCTGCTTAATCAAAACAAAGGTTTAACTCTGTGATATGAATTAACACATTCTAAAGCATTTTCACAGATAGCTTGTTTCTAGTTTTTATTTCCACTTTTTTTCACTATTGGCTTCAATGTGCTTTAAAATGATTCTTCATAGATTCTACAAAAAGAGTTTTCCAAACTGCTGGATTAAAACAAATGTTTAATTTTGTGAGATGAATCCACATATCACAAAACATTTTCACAGATAGCTTGTTTCTAGTTTTTATCATGGGATATTTGATCTTTCACTGTAGGCCTAAATGGGCTTCAAAATGGCCTTTATTAGATACTACAAAGAGAGTGTTTCCAATCTGCTGAATGAAAAAGAATGTTTAAATCTGTAAGAATAATCCACACAATGCAAAACATTTACAGAGGTAGCTTGCCTTTAGTTTTTATTTCAGGATATTTGGTGTTTCAATGTACTTGTTTATGGGCCCCAAAATGCCCCATTGTATATTCTACAAAAAGAGTGTTTCCAACCTGCTGAATAAAAACTAAAGGTTTAACTCTGAGAGATGACTCCATACATCACAGGACTTTTTTACGGATAGCCTGTTTCTAGTTTTCATTGCAGGATATTTAGCTTTTGACTATAGGCCTCAATGAGCTTCGTAATGTCCTTTCATATAATCTACAAAAAGAGCATTTCCAGCCTGCTGAATCAAAACAAACATTTAACTCTGTGAGATGGATCCACACATCCCAAAGCATTTTCATGGACAGCTTGTTTCTACTATTTATCAAAAGATATTTGCTTTTTCTATCTACTTGTCCATGGGCTCTGAAATGTCCCTTCATAGGTTTTACAAAAAGAGCATTTCCTAAACACTAAATCAAAACAAGGTTTACCTCTGTGAGTTGAATCCACACATTTCAAAGTGTTATCACAGATAGCTTGTTTCTCATTTTTAATGTGGATATTCAATTTTTACTATAGGCCTCAATGTGCACCAAAATGTCTCATCATAGATTCTGCAAACAGACTCTTTACAACCTGTTTAATCAAAATAAAGTTTTAATTCTGTGATATGAATCCACACATCACAAAGTATTTTGAACAGATAGCTTGCTTCTAGTTTTTATCTCCATATATTTTGTTTTTCACTGTAAGCTTCAGTGGGCTTTGAAATGTTTCTTCGTAGATTCTACAAAAAGAGATTTTTTTTAACCTGCTGAATTAAAACAAAGGTTTAACTCTGTGAGATGAATCTACACATCACAAAGCATTTTCACAGATAGCTTGTTTCTAGTTTTTAATGCAGGATATTTGTTCTTTCACTGTATGCCTAGATGGGCTCCAAAATGACCTTCAGCTGATTCTACAAAGAGAGTGTTTCCAACCTGCTGAATCAAAACAAATAATTTAACTCTGTGAGATGAATCTACACAATGCAAAGCATTTTCAGAGGTAGCTTGTTTTTAGTTTTTATTGCAGGATATTATATTCAGTGTTTCAATATACTGATTTATGGGTTCTGAAATGTCCCTTGGTATATTCCACAAAAAGTGTTTCCAACCTGCTGAATAAAAGCAAAGGTTTAACTCTGAGAGATGATTCCACACATCACAATATCTTTTGATCGATAGCCTGTTTCTAGTTTCATCATGGAATATTCAGCTTTTCACAAAGCCTAAATAAGCTTTGTAATGTCTTTTCATAGAATCTACAAATAAAGTGTTTCCAGCCTGATGAATCAAAACAAACATTTAACTCTTTGAGATGGATCCACAAATCCCAAAGCATTTTCATAGATACCTTGTTCCTACTTTTTATCAAAGAATATCCACTTTTTCCATTTATATCTCTATGGGCTCTGAAATGTCCTTTATAGATTCTACAGAAAGAGTGTTTCATATCAGCTAAATCAAAACGAAGTTCTACCTCTATGAGTTGAATCCACACATCACAAAGGATTTTCACAGATAACTTGTTTCTTGTTTTTAACATGGGATATTCCGTTTTTACTATAGGCCTCAATGTGCACCAAAATGTCTTGTAGATTCTACAAACAGACTGTTTATAACCTGCTTAATCAAAACAAAGTTTTAATTCTGTGATATGAATCCAAGCATTGCAAAGCATTTTGACAGCTTGTTTCTAGTTTTTATCTCCACATGTTTTGTTTTTCACTACAGGCTTCAATAGGCTTCTAAATATTTATTTGTAGATTATACAAAAAGAGTTTTTTTAACCTGCTGACTGAAAATAATGTTTAACTCTGTGAGATGAATCCACACAATGCAAAGCATTTTCATAAATAGCTTGTTTCTAGTTTTCATAGCAGGATATTCAGTCTTTCACTGCAGGCTTCAGTGGGCTCTGATATGGCCCTTAGCAGATTCTACAAAAAGAGCATTTCCAACCTGCTGAATCAAAATAAGTGTTTAACTCTGTAAGATGAATCCACACAACAAAAAGCATTTTTACAGATAGCTTCTTTGTAGTTTTTATTGCAAGATATTCAATGTTTCAATATACTCATCTGTGGGCTCCAAAATGTTTCTCCATATATTCTACAAAAAGAATGTTTCCAACCTGCTGAAAAAAAACAAAGTTTTAACTATGAGAGATTATTCCACACATCCCAAGACCTTTTGATAGATAGCTTGTTTCTAGTTTTCATCATGGGGTAGTCAACTTTTCACTATAGGCCTCAATTAGCTTTGGAATGTCCTTTCATAGAATCTACAAAAAGAGTGTTTCCAGCCTGCTGAATCAAAACAAGGGTTTAAATCTGTGAGATGGATCCGCACATCCCAAACCATTTTCACAAATAGCTTTTTTCTTCTTTACATCAAAGGATATTTGCTTTTTCCACATACTTCTCCATGGGCTCCGAAATATCACTTCATAGATTCTACAGAAGGAGTTTCCAACCTGCTGAATCAAAACAAAGGTTTAACTCTGTGAAATGAATCCACACATTTCACAGCATTTTCACAGATAGTTTTTCTCTATTTTACGTTGCAGGATATTTGATTTTTTGCTACACTCGTCCATGGGCTCCAAAATGTCCTTTTGTAGATACTGAAAAAAGAGTCTTTTTAATCTGCTCAATTGAAACAAATGTTTAACTCTGAGAGATAAATTCCTGCATGGCAAAGTATTTTTACAGATAGCTTGTTTCTAGCTTTTATTGTGGGATATTCAGTTTTTCACTGTAGGCCTCAATGGGTTCTGAAATGTCCCTCTGTAGATAAAGGGACAAAAAGAGTGATTCCGTCCTGCTGAATCAAAACAAAGGTTTACCTTTTTGAGGTGAATCCACACATTGCAAAGCATTTTTACTGTTTCTTTCTAGTTTTTATCGTGGGATATTCAGTGTTTTACTCTTGGCCTTAATGGACTCTGACATGTTCCTTCATAGATTCTATAAAAAGAGCGTTTCCAAACTGCTAAATCAAAACAAATGTTTAACTCTGTGAGAATAATTGACACATCACAAAGCCATTTCAGACAGGTTGTTGCTAGTTTTTATTTAGTTTTTATTGCAGGATATTTGGTTTTTCACTATAGACCAAAATTGGCTCCAAAATATCCCCTTGCAGATTCTACAAGAAGAGTGTTTCCAACCTGCTGAGTCAAGACAAAGGATTAACTCTGTGAGATAAATATACACATGGCAAAGAATTTTTAGTGATAGGTTGTTTCTACTTTTTTTAGCGGGATATTTGATTTTTCACTGTAGGCCTCAATGACCTCTGAAATGTCTCCACAGAGATGGTACAAAAAGACTGTTTCCAATGTGCTGAATAAATACAAAGGTTTAACTCTATCAGATGAATCCAAACATCACAAAGCATTTTCACAGGTAGCTTTTTTCTAGTTTTTATTGTGGGATAGTTGGTTTTTCACTATCGGCCCTAATGAGCTCTGAAATATCCTTTCTTAGATTCTACAAAGAGACTGTCTCCAACCTGCTTAATCAAAACAAAGATTTAACTCTGTGAGATGAATCCATACATCATAAAGCATTTTCAGAGATAGAATATTAATTATTTTTATTGCAAAATATTCGGTTTTTTACTATAGGCATCAATAGGTGTGAAATGTCCTTCGTATATTCTATTAAAAAAAGTTTTCTTTTAACCTGTTGAATAAATACAAAGGTTTAACTCTGTGAGATGAACCCACATATTCCAAAGCATTTTCAAAGATAGATTGTTTCTACTTTTTATTGCAGGATAATTAGTATTTCACTATGGGCCCCAATGGGCTTCAAAATATCCCTTTGTGGATTTTACAAAAAGATATTTTCCAGCCTGCTGAATCAAGACAAAGGATTCAATCTATGAGATGAATCCACACATCGCAAAAAAATTTTTACTTAGAGCTTGTTTCTAGTTTTTGTTATGGGATAATGGGTTGTTCATCAACGTGCTGAATCACAAAAAGGTGTAACTCTGTGAGATGGAATCACACATCACAAGTAATCTTCAGACATGGTTCTTTGTTATTTTTATAGTAAGACATTCAGTTTTTCCCTATAGGCCTCAACAGGCTTCTAAAAGTCTTTTCTTAGAATGTACAAAAAGAGTGTATCCAAAGAGCTGAATCAAAACAAGGTTTAATTCTGTGAGATAAATCCACACATCACAAAGCATTTTCACAGATAGCTTGCT
The DNA here is from genome assembly GCF_009828535.3 of Hylobates moloch. Lineage (NCBI taxonomy): Eukaryota > Metazoa > Chordata > Mammalia > Primates > Hylobatidae > Hylobates > Hylobates moloch. The sequence goes on from NW_026652668.1 coordinate 24,562, forward strand.
TTTAGTTTCTATCATGGGATATTTGGATTTTTACTATAGACCTCAATTGGCCGTGAAATGTTTTTTTCATAGATTCTACAAAAGAAGTGTTTTAAACCTGCTGAATCAGTAGAAATGTTTAACTCTGTGAGATGAATCCACACATTTCAAAGCATTTTCACACATAGCTTTCTTCTAGTTTTTGTCACAGGGTATTCTGTTTTTCCCTATAGGCCTCAATGGGCTCTGAAATGTTGCTTTGTAGACACTACAAAAAGAGTCTTTTCAAACTGTTGAATTAAAACAAAGTTTAATTCTGTGACATGAATACACACATCACAGAGCATTTTCACAGAGTTTGTAGTTTTTATCGTGAGATAGTCGGTTTCTCACTATAAGCCTCAGGGGTTCAAAATGCCTTTTCTTAGATTCTGCAGAAAATGTGTTTCCAACCTGTTGAATCATAACAAATGTTTAATTTCATAAAATGAACCCAGACATTGCCAAGCATTTTCACAGATAGCTGGTTTCCAGTTTTTATTACAGGATATTAGGATTTTTATTATAGGCCTCAAAGGGCTCAGAAATGCCCATTTGTAGATTCTACAAAAAGATCATTTCCAAATTGCTGAATCAAAACAAAGGTTTAACTCATTGAGATGAATTCACATGTCACAAAGTATTTTCACAGATAGCTTGCTTTTAGTTTTTATTGTGTGATATTCGATTTCTCAATGGACTCCGAAATGTTTCTTTGTTGACTCTACAAAAGGAAAGTTTTCAATCTGCTGAATCAGAAAAAAGGTTTAGCTATGTGAGATGAATCCACACAATGTAAAACATTTTCACAGATGGCTTGTTTCTAGTTTTTACTGCAGGATATTCCGTTTTTCACTATAGGTCTCAATGACCTCCAAAATGTCCCTTCTTAGATTCTCCAAAAAAATTGTTTCCAACCTGCCGAATAATAACAAAGGTTTAACTCTGTGAGACGAATCCACACATGGCAAAGCATATTCAGAGGTAGATTTTTTATTGTTTCTATCACAAAATATTTGTTTTATTACTATAGGCATCAATGGGTGTGAAATGTCCCTTTGTATATTCTATAAAACAAGTGCTTACAATCTGCTGAATAAAAGAGAGATTTAGCTCTGTGATATGAAACCACACACTGCAAACCATTTTCAGACATAGTTTCTTTTTAGTTTTTATTGATGAACTTTCGTTTTTTCACTATACGTCTCAGTGGGTCTATGTACCATCATAGACTGTACAAAAAGAGTGTATCCAACTTGCAGAATCACAGCAAAGGTTTAACTCTGTCAGATAAATCCAAATATCACAAAGTGTTCTCACAGATCACTTTCTTCTAGTTTTTATCATGAGATATTCTGTTTTTCACTATAGGCTTCAATGGGCTCTGAAACGTGTTTTCCTAGATTCTACAAAAAAACAGTGTTAACAATCTGCTGAATCAGAAGAAGGGTTTAACACTGTGAGATGAATCCACAGATCACAAAGCATTTTCACAAAAAGCTTCCTCCTAGTTTTTATTGCAAATATTCAGTTTTTCACTATAGGCCTCAGTGGGCTTCCAAATAACTTTTCTGAAATTCTACGAAAAATGTGTTTCCAACCTGCTGAATGAAAACAAAGGTTTAACTCTGTGAGATGAATCCACACATTGCAAAGCATTTTTACAAATAAGGTTTCTAGTTTTTATCGTGGGATAATCAATTTTTCACTATAGGCCTTAATAAGCTATGAAAAGGCTCTTCATAGTTTCTACAATTAAAGTGTTTGCAACCTGTTGAAACAAAACAAATGTTTAACTCTGTGAGATGGATCCACACATTGCAAAACGTTTTAACTGATAGCTTGTTTCTAGTTTCTATCACAGGATATACAGGTTTTCACTATGCACTTCAATGGGCTTTAAAATATTCCTTTGCATATTCTACAGAAAGAGTTTTTCCAAACTACTAAAAAAAAAAAAAAAGTTTAACTCTGTGAGATGAATTCACACACAGCAAAGTGTTTCCACTGATTGCTTGTTTCTAGTTTATATCGTGAATTTTCTTTTTTTAGTATAAGCATCAATGGGTTCTGAAACTTTGCTTTGCAGATTCTACAAAAAGAGTGTTTTTAACTTATTCAATCAAAAGAAAGTTTTACCTTTGTGAGATGACTCCAAACATCACAAAGCATATTCACAGATAGAAAGCTTTTAGTTTTTATCACAGAATATTTTGTTTTTCACTATATGCTTCGATGGGTTCCACAAAGTTTATTCGTAGATTCTACAAAAGGAGTGTTTCCAACCTGCTGAATCAAAACAAAGGTTTAACTCTTTGAGATGAGCCCACAAAACCTAAAGCATTTTCAGAGATAGCTTGTTTCTAGCTTTTACCATGGGATATTCGTTATTTCACTATAGGACTCCATGGGCTCTGAAATGTCCCCTCGTAGATCCTACAAAAAGAGTATTTCCAAACTACTGAATTAAAACAAATGTTTAAATGTGTGACATAATTTCACACATCAGAAAGCATTTTCACAGATAGCTTGTTTGTAGTTTTTATGGCGGGATATTCGGTTTTTCACTACAGGCCTCAATGTGTTTGAAATGTCTCTTCTTATAGTCTGCAAAAAACATGCTTCCAACCTGCTATATCAAAACAAAGGTTAATTCTGTGAGATAAATACACACATTCTAAAGCCTTTTGACAGATAGCTTGCATGAAGTTTTTATCAGGGGATATTCTGTTTTTCTCAATGGGTATCAAAGGGTTCCCAAATGTCCCTTCACAGATTCTACAAAAAAAGTCTTAAAAACTACTGAATCGAAACAAAGATTTGGCTTCATAAGATGAATCCAGAAATCGCAAATCATTTCACTGAAGGCTTGTTTCTAGTTTTTATCACAAGATAATCAGTTTTTTACTATAAGCCTCTATTTGCTCAAAAATGTCCCCTTATAGATCCTAGAAAGAAAGTGTTTCTGACCTGCTGAATCTCAGGAAAGGTTTAACTCTGTGAGATGAAATCAGACATCAGAAAGCATTTTCATACATTGCTTCTTTGTAGTTTTTATCCCAGCATATTCAGTTTTTCACTCTATGCCTCAAAAAATTTTGAAATGTTCCCTCATAGATAGTACAAAATTATGAGGGGACATTTCAAAAGATTATACAAATCTATGAGGGGACATTCCAAATGAGGGGACATTTCAAAAGAGTGTATCCACCTTTCTGAATCAAAACAAAGGTTTAACTCTATGTAGTAAATCCACATATCGCAAAGCATTTTCACCGTATCCCCCCAAAAGGAAACTCTTGTTCTCCTACTCCTGCTAGAGGGCTGCATGATTCCTATTGGATGAAAAACAGGCAGCTGCGGCTGGATTTGCCTGGTAGGCTAGGCTCTGTTTCATTTCATCTGCACATCCTTTCTCATAGTGGAGTGGCTCTTTCATTGACCTGTTGCTGGGTGGGACTGCCTCTCGCCACAGTTCTATTGGCTGCCAGGGATTTCAGGAAGCAAAAGGGACTTCAGGTAGGCAGACTGTGCTCCAGGTTGTGTATTATGGTCTCGTTTTGGTGGCTGAGGTGGTTTGCACTTTGCAGGAGACTTTTGGGTCCTCTGACAGGAATCTTTGAACATTGCCTGGACTCCAGCACAAGTCAGCTCGTTCTCTCATGTGAACCTTGATTTTCCTTTGCTTTAATGGGGGGTCAACAGTGCCCCTCAACAGCACTGCTGGACACCCTTTTCATGCTTGCAGTCACCACAGACGGCCTCTGAGACAATGTCTCAACCTCCTCTGCACCTGTGAGAGGCCAGTTCAAGGTGTGAGAACACTGCTCCACCTCGGACTTGCCTTTGTCTTAGTTCCTGCCTTTCCCAGAGAGCCCCTGCGAGGCCCAGGATGAAGGGAGGCAGTGAGGTCAAAGGCCTGGCCATCTTTGGCTGACATCCGCCTCTGGGGTCTTGGGTATGAGTTCATCACCCAAAGACCCCTCAACAACTCACCAGACTATATTCCAATCCCCATGGGACCCGATTCCTGAACGCAGCCTCCTTCGGTAAGGGAGTCAGAAGAGCAGTTTCCAGCGACCAACTCACACTCTCGAA
>NW_026652669.1:0-25947 GCF_009828535.3 Hylobates moloch
TTCTTTGAAACCAACGAGAACAAAGACACAACATACCAGAATCTCTGGGACACATTCAAAGCAGTGTGTAGAGGGAAATTTATAGCACTAAATGCCCACAAGAGAAAGCAGGAAAGATCTAAAATTGACATCCTAACATCACAATTAAAAGAACTAGAGAAGCAAGAGCAAACACATTCAAAAGCTAGCAGAAGGCAAGAAATAACTAACATCAGAGCAGAACTGAAGGAAATAGAGACACAAAAAAACCCTTCAAAAAATTAATGAATCCAGGAGCTGGTTTTTTGAAAAGATCAACAAAATTGATAGATCGCTAGCAAGACTAATAAAGAAGAAAAGAGAGAAGAATCAAATAGACGCACTAAAAAATGACAAAAGAGATATCACCACCGATCCCACAGAAATACAAACTACCATCAGAGAATACTATAAACACCTCTACACAAATAAACTAGAAAATCTAGAAGAAGTGGATAAATTCCTCGACACATACACTCTCCCAAGACTAAACCAGGAAGAAGTTGAATCTCTGAATAGACCAATAACAGGCTCTGAAATTGAGGCAATAATTAACAGCTTACCAAAAAAAAAAAAAGTCCAGGACCAGATGGATTCACAACCGAATTCTACTAGAGGTACAAGGAGGAGCTGGTACCATTCCTTCTGAAACTATTCCAATCAATAGAAAAAGAGGAAATCCTCCCTAACTCATTTTATGAGGCCAGCATCATCCTGATACCAAAACCTGGAAGACACACAACAAAAAAAGAGAATTTTAGACCAATATCCTTGATGAACATTGATGCAAAAATCCTCAATAAAATACTGGCAAACAGAATCCAGCAACACACCAAAAAGCTTATCCACCATGATCAAGTGGGCTTCATCCCTGGGATGCAAGGCTGGTTCAACATACACAAATCAATAAACATAATCCAGCATATAAACAAAACCAAAGACAAAAACCACGTGAGTATCTCAATAGATGCAGAAAAGGCCTTTGACAAAATTCAACAACCCTTCATGCTAAAAACTCTCAATAAATTAGGTACTGATGGGACATATCTCAAAATAATAAGAGCTGTCTATGACAGACCCACAGCCAATATCATACTGAATGGACAAAAACTGGAAGCATTCCCTTTGAAAACTGGCACAAGATAGGGATGCCCTCTGTCACCACTCCTATTCAACATAGTGTTGGAAGTTCTGGCCAGGGCAATCAGGCAGGAGAAGGGAATAAAGGGCATTCAGTTAGGAAAAGAGGAAGTCAGATTGTCCCTGTTTGCAGATGACATGATTGTATATCTAGAAAACCCCATTGTCTCAGCCTGATTAGCAACTTCAGCAAAGTCTCAGGATACAAAATCAATGTGCAAAAATCACAAGCATTCTTATACACCAATAACAGACAGACAGCCAAATCATGAGTGAACTCCCATTCACAATTGCTTCCAAGAGAATAAAATACCTAGGAATCCTACTTACAAGGGATGTGAAGGACCTCTTCAAGGAGAACTACAAACACTGCTCAATGAAATAAAAGAGGATACAAACAAATGGAAGAACATTCCATGCTCATGAGTAGGAAGAATCAATATCATGAAAACGGCCATACTGCCCAAGGTAATTTATAGATTCAATGCCATCCTCATCAAGCTACCAATGACTTTCTTCACAGAATTGGAAAAAACTACTTTAAAGTTCATATGGAACCAAAAAAGAGCCCGCATTCCCAAGACAATCCTAAGCCAAAAGAACAAAGCTGGAGGCATCACGCTACCTGACTTCAAACTATACTACAAGGCTACAGTAACCAAAACAGCATGGTACTGGTCTTTTCTTTTTTTCTTTTGTGACACAGCTTTTAGTCTCACTTGCATTTATGTGTGTTTTTCAGACAACAATTAATAATTATATTGAATATGTAGCAGCAATTGTCTTGAAGGGTGTTCATATGTTATTGGACACTAACACTAACTACATTGGACTGACTTGTGTAAACTCTGTTAAACACAATTTAAAAGCCATTAAGAGTACTTTGCAGCCAGACATGATGGCTCACGCCTGTAATCCCAGCACTTTGGGATGCTGAGATGGGCAGATCACAAGGTCAGTAGTTCGAGACCAGACTGGCCAACATGGTGAAACCCCATCTCTACTAAAAATACAAAAATTAGCTGGGCATGGTGGTGCATGCCTGTAATCCCAGCTACTCAGGAGGCTGAGGCAAAAGAATCTCTTGCCCAGGAGGCAGAGGTTGCAGTAAGCCACATTCATGCCACTGTACTCCAGCATGGGCAACAGGGCAAAATTCTCCATCTCAAAAAAAAAAAAAAAGAGTACCTTGCATTAGCACTCTTAAAAATGCTAATAGACATTGCCATTAGCTGTGAAGGTTTGAATTTTATATGTCTGCACTGATATTCTTATCAAAAATTTCTACATTAGCTTCAAATATTCAGTTTAAAACTCAAACTTTGAGATTTTTGTAGCTTTTAGTTGGTTAATTTTGAAAATTTAATATGTTGATGGAAGTTTTAAATTATCATCATTATTTTACAAAATGATGGAGGAGGAGCTAAAATTCCTTGTTAGTTAAGAGAATTATGAAGCGTCAAAAAAACTCCTCATTAGGACACAAGGAAAAAGGATGGCCTGCTAAATCATTCAAAAATGCTTTTTGGTACCTTGGATTAATCATATAACAGCTATAGCAAGAAATAGATACCATGAACAGACCAATAACAAGCAGCGAGATCGAATCAGAAAGAGCCCAGGACCAGAAGGTTTCACAGCTGAATTTTAACAGACATTCAAAGAATTGGTACCAATGCTATGATGCTATTCCAAAAGACAGAGAAAGAGGGAATCCTCCCTAAATCATTCTGTAAAGCCAGTATCACACTAATATCAAAACCAGAAAAGGACATAATAAAAAAAAGAAAACTACAGAACAATATCCCTGATGAATATAGAAGCAAAAATCCTTAACAAAATACTAGCTAACCAAATCCAACAGTACATCAAAAAGATAATACATCATGATCAAGTCTGTTTCATCCCAAGGATGCAGGAATGGTTTAATATATGCAAGTCAATAAATGTGATACATCACATAAACAGAATTAAAGAAGAAAACTATATAATCATCTCAATAGATAAAGAACAAGCATTTGATAAAATCCAGCATCGCTTTATGATAAAAAAAGGCTTTCAGTAAATTAGACATAGAAGGGACTTATCTCAAAATAATAAAAGCCATATCTGACAAACGCACAGCCAACTTCATATTGAAGGGGGAAAAGTTGAAAGCATTCTCACTAAGAACTGGAACAAGACAAGAATGCCCACTTTCAGCACTTCTATTCAACACACTACTGAAAGTCCCAGCCAAATCAATCAGGCAATCAATAAATCAATACATATATATATGTATTTTATATATATATGTATTTATATATATATATATATCTCCAAGTTGCTGCAAAATACATTATTTTGTTCCTTTTTATGGCTGGGTAGCACTCTGTGGTGTGTGTGTGTGTATATATATATGTATATATATGTGTATATATATATATAAAAGATATATATGTGTGTGTATATATACACATATGAACACACACATATATATAACTTTTATATATATACACACATATATACACATATATACACATATATATACATATATACACATATATATACGTATATATACACACACATATATATACGTATATATACACATATATATATACATATATATACACACACACACACACACCACAGAGTACTACCTAGCCATAAAAAGGAACAAAATAATGTATTTTGCAGCAACTTGGATAGAACTGGAGGCCATTACTGAAGTAACACAGGAATGGAAAACTAAATATATGTTTTCATTTATAAGTGGGAGCTAAACTATAAGGATGCAAAAACAAGAGTGATATAACAGACTTTGAGGACTTGGGGAAGGGGAGTCTAGGAGGAGGTAAGAGACAAAAGACTATATATTTGGTACAGTGTACACTGCTTTGATGACAGGTGCACTAAAATCTCAGAATTCACCACTACAGAATTCATTCATGTAACCAAAAAGCACTTGTACCCCAGAAGCTACTGAAATTTTTTAAAAAATCATATAATGACTATAGTCCACTCAGTACTTGCTTAAATTTTAGATAATAACTATAGTCCATTCAGTACTTTCTTAAATTTTAGAAAAGCTATATAAATTACTGGTACATAACTTGAAGACTGCTTTGGCTGGGTGCAGTGGCTCACATCTATAATCCTAACACTTTGAGAGGCCGAGGCAGGAGGGTGGCTTAAGGCCAGAAGACCAGCCTGGCCAACATAGTGAGACTTCATCTCAACAAAAAATTGAAAAATTAGCCAAGTATGGGGGTGCACACCTATAGTCTCAGCTACTTGGGTGGCTGAGAAGGGAGAATTGCTTGAGCCTGGGTGTCAAGACTGCAGTGAGCCATGATCTTGTCACTGCACTCCAGCCTGGGCAACAGAGGGAGACCTTGTCTCAAAAAAATAAAAAGAAAGAGAAAGAGAAAGAGAGAGAAGGAAGGAAGGAAGGAAGGAAGGAAGGAAGGAAGGAAGGAAGGAAGGAAGGAAGGAAGGAAGGAAGGAAGGAAGGAAGAGAGAAGAAAAGAAAAGAAAGAAAAAAAGAAAAGATTGTTCTTCCTTTGGCTAATTAAGTAATGCCCTCACAGCACTAGATTGCACGGTGCACTTACTGGATAAACTCAATGGTGCCTCTAGTTGGGTTGATTGAGGATGTCTGAAAAGCAGTCACAGAGCCCGATGCCTGCTATTGCACAACAGATGAGCCTTTTCCTTTCTACACTGAGAATTTTCTTCTGCTTTTAGTGCGGTTTATTTTTGGCTCAGAAATAGTTGCTATGATGAAAATATTCCTTTGTTAGAAAAGACGGTAGCTACAATATCATTTTGAAAGAACCATGAGCATGAGCTATTTTTAAAAGCCAAAAGAAGCCGGGCGCGGTGGCTCACGCTTGTAATCCCAGCACTTTGGGAGGCTGAGGCGGGCGGATCACGAGGTCAGGAGATCGAGACCACGGTGAAACCCCATCTCTACTAAAAATACAAAAAAATTAGCCGGGCGTGGTGGCGGGCGCCTGTAGTCCCAGCTACTCAGAGAGGCTGAGGCAGGAGAATGGCGTGAACCCGGGAGGCGGAGATTGCAGTGAGCCGAGATTGCGCCACTGCACTCCAGCCTGGGCGACAGAGCGAGACTCCGTCTCAAAAAAATAAAAATAAAAAAATTAAGAAAAGCCAAAAGAAGTGGTTTATTTATTTGTCAGGGTTAATTCTTGATTATGTTAGCACTGTTTTATGATAAGGTGACTTTTTTAGATTAAAATCAAAGAGGTTCTATATTTTTATCATTACAGATCATAGTTACAACATAGTGAGTTCTGCATACTGACTCATGTAGTGAAACCTTAAATAAGTTAGTAAGAAAAGCAATAGTTTTCTGAAGCCATGATATAGGTGATACACAGTTCATACTCAAGCTATTCATATTTGTGAATTATAGAACACTACTTTTTATAAAGCCATATTTTTAGGGAAATTTAGGAGTGATATAGAACTGGTAAATTAGTAAAAATAAGTTTCACTGCATTTTTGTATATAATCATCTCTAGTACTCTGGAAATTGAGGATTCATTATGCAGTGATCAACTTCAAATACTTTTTAGTTCCAAATATATGAGCTAAAAAGCCTTGCTTTTATAAGCATGTGCCAAATTGGGCAACATCAATGGATTTTCTAAAACTAATATGTGTCTTTCATTTAATGTTATTTGACTCTAATAAAATGCAGGATTATATATATAAATGACAAAGTTATAGTACTTAAAATAGTATGGTACTAGCATAAAGATAGACATATAGACAAGTGGAACAGAATACAGACCCAGAAATAAACCCATCCATATGGGTCCAACCAATTCTCCTAAATAATACCAAGAATACACAGTGGATAAAGGATACTCTCTTGGACAAATGGTATTGGGAAACTGGATATAAAAATGAAAGAGAATGCAACTTGACTCTTATACCATACACAAAAATCAATTCAAAATGAATTAAAGACTTCAATAAAGAAGTAAAACATCTAGAATAAAACTCAGGGGAGAAGCTGTAAAGATGGTGGTTTGAACAATGAGTTTATGGCTATGACACTAAAAGTACAGGTAACAAAAATAACCAAGCCTGACTGCATCAAACCAAGTGAGACTTCCACAGCAAAGGCAACAATAAGCAGAGTAAAATATAACCTACAGAATGGGAGAGAGTATTTGCAAACCATATATCTGATAAGGGGTTAATCTCCAAAATATATAGTGAACTCAAACAACTCAATAGCAAAAAATCTAATAATTTTTCTCTTTTTTTGAGACAGGGTCTCCCTCTGTCTCCCAGGCTGGAGTGCAGTGGCACAATCTCGGCTCACTGCAACCTCCACCTCCCGGGTTCAAGCGATTCTCCCGTCTCAGCCTCTGGAGTAGCTGGGATTACAGGCATGCACCACCACAGCCCGGCTAATTTTTGTATTTTTAGTAGAAATGAGGTTTCGCCCTGTTGGCCAGGCTGGTCTTGAACTCCCAACCTCAGGTGATACGCCCGCCTCGGCTTCCCAAAGTGCTGGGATTACAGGCATGAGCCGCTGCGCCCAGCCTTAATAACTTGATTTAAAAATAAGCTTAAGGGCTTGAAGAGACATTTTTTTCAGACACAAAAATGCCCAATACATACATGAAAAGATGCTCAACATCACTAATCATCAGGAAATGCAAATCAAAGCCAAAATGAAATATCACTTGCACACCTGCTAGCCTGGCTATTGTCAAAAGACAAGTGTTGGTAAACACACGGAAAAATCAGAACATTTGCACACTGTTTGCGAGAATGCAAAATGGTGCAGCTCCTAGGGAAAACAGTATGGAAGTTCCTCAAAAAATTAAAAATAGAACTACCATATGATTTAATAATCCCACTTCTGGTTATTTATCCAAAGGAATTGGGATTATGATCTTAAAGAGATATGAACATGCCCTTGTTCATTGCAGCACTATTCACAATAGCCAGGATGTGAAAACAACCTAAATGCCTATCAACAGATGAGGGATTTTTCCTTCCCTCTCCACCAGGAAATGATGGATTTTTTTTAATGTGGTATATACATACAGTGGGATATTATTCAGCCTTAAAAAAGAAAGACATCAGCCTGGGCAACATAGTGAGACCCCCATCTGTACAAAAAATAAAAATAAATTAGACAGGCATGGTGGCATGGGCCCACAGTCCCAGCTACTCAGGAGATTGAGGTGGGAGGGTCGCTTGAGCCCAGGAGGTTGAGGCTTCAGGGAGCCGTGTTTGCACCACTGCACTCCAGCCTGTGTGACAGAACAAGACTTTGTCAAAAAAAAAAAAAAAAAAAAAACAAGAAGGAGAAGAAGAAGGAGGAGGAGGAGGAGGAGGGGGGCAGAGGAGGAGGAGGAGAAGAAGAAAAAGAAGAAAGATATTCTTTCATTTGTGACAACATGGATGAACCTAGAGGACATTATTCTAAGTGAAATAAGCCAGTCACCAAAGGATGAATACGGCGTGGTTTCACTTATATGAGTTATCTAAAATAGCCAAACTGGCAGGGTGCGGTGGCTCACATCTGTAATCCCAGCACTTTGGGAGGCCAACGCAGGTGGATCACTTGAGCCCGGGAGCTCGAGACCAGCCTGGACAACATGGCAAAACCCAGTCTCTACAAAAAATGCAAAAATTAGCCAGGCATGGTGGTGCACACTTGTAATCCCAGCTACTCGGGAGGCTGAGACAGGAGAATCGCTTGAACCCAGGAGGTAGAGGTTGCAGTGAGCCGAGATTGTGCCACTGCACTCCAGCCTGGGCAACAGACTGAAACTTCGTCTCAAAAACTAAAAAAAAATAAAACAGCCAAACTCATCGAGCAAAGAATATAATGGTGGCTGCCAGAGGCTGGAGAACAATGAGGAGTTGCTAAGCAATGGGTATACATTTTCAATATTCAAGATGAAGTTCAAGAGGTCTGCTGTACAACATTGCACCAATAGATAACAGTAGTACATTGTACACTTTAAAATCTGTTAAGAGGATAGGTCTTATGTTAAGTGCTCTTACCACAATAAAAAAATTTTTAAACATAAAGAAAGAAAAATGTGAGGCTGGTAAAAACCCAGAGACCAGAGGCTGGAAGACTAGATGGTCTCAGGTGGCTATGGTGGAAAAGAATATGACACAGGGAAGATGGAACCAGACTGTAAGGGTCCCTCCAGACAGTGGGCTCCACCTGGCAGGAGACAGAAAGCCAACTTACAGAGGAAAACAGTTGTCAGGGCCAGAATATAGGGTGACAAGTCATCAGGATGGGCTCCATGCTTTGCAAGACCCAGTGCAAAAAAATGTAGGACCCCTTGTTGAAAAATTACTAAGAATTGAAGATGGCAATAGCAGAGCATTAAGCCAAGCACAGGGCCCTTCTGAGAAAGGGGCGTGTGTGGCTGCACAATTCCATATCTGTGAAGTGTGCAATCCCGTAAGGTGGCCAACCGCATAGGTTTCCCAGGATGTGGGATTTTGGTGCTAAATCTGGGACAGAGCTAGGCAAACTAGAGCTCTTGGTCACCTTACCAGGACCGAGATTCAGAAGAAAGGAATGCCTGCATCCCAATACTGCTAGCTTGCCATGTGCCATCGCTGGGACTTGATCTACTCATCTGTAAAGTGGGGGTGATGAGGCTATCATGCACCTCCTATTGCTGTAGAAATAATCAATCTGGAACTAGGAGTCTTTGAGATTTCTGTGAAGTGTGTGTGTGTGTGCACGTGCGCGCATGCATGTGCAAGTCTGACTCTGTCACTCTGGCTGCTGGAGTACAGTGGTGTAACCAGGACTCACTGCAGCCTCAACCTCCCAGGCTCAAGCAATCCTCCGGCTTCAGCCCCCAGAGTAGCTGGGACCATGGGTGTGTGCCACCACACCTGGCTAATTTTTTTTTTTTTTTTTTTTGGAGAGATGGGTTCTCACTATGTTGCCCTGACTGGTCTTGAACTCCTGGGCTTAAACAATCCTCCCAACTCAGCCTTCCAAAGTGCTGGGATTACAGGCGTGAGCCGCCAGGCCCAGCCACATGTTATTATTTTTGAAGGTTCTGAAAGGAGTACTGTGAGAACTTATCTGGCAGCTGTGGGCACACTGAATTAGAAGGAGAAAGATCAACAAAGAGGCTACTGTCATGTCAAGGACAGTACCAGGTCTCACCTGGCTATGGGAGGGGTTGATGCCAAGTCCCAAGGTTCCATGAAACAGGTAAACAGCACCCCGGTTGTCCTCCTCTCCTGGGGCCCCAATGGCCACGTCCGTCAGCTTGTCCCCATTCACGTCCCCCAGCACTGTTAGGGCTGCCCCAAAGCGGCCCCAGGGTTGGCCCTGCTCCCCGTAGAGAACAGCATCACACTGCCACCGAGCCCTCTGCTAAACACAAACAGTATCAAGCCCCAACCCAGGCGACCCCTCCACCCACACCGGGCCCCACCAAGCCCAGGTCCCATCGCCACTCACCCCCCTGGGCAAGGGGCACATGGACACCTGGCCCCCTCGGGTCTGCTCGTAGTAATGGGGGGCCCCGATGAGGACCAGGTCGGTGCTGCCGTTGCTGTCCACGTCCACGGAGCAGAGGGAGGCCCCGAAGTAGGCGCCGATCTGAAAGAGACAGTACCATAATCACATACCTCTTCCCACCTAAAGCAGATGTGGGGGTTTTCTCTCTCTGAAGAAAAGTTATGCCTGCTGGGGGAATCCCTCTGGAGCAGATGTGATCTTCTATATGGTTCATGATAAATTATCATTTGAATGTGCTGCCAGCTAAAGGAACCTATATAATAAGCCTGGCAGAATGGTTTCTGCCCGTAATCCCAGCTACTTGGGGGGCCGAAGTGGGAGGATCCCTTGAGCCAAGGAGTTTAAGGCTGCAGTGAGCTTTGTCACCACTGCACTCCAGCCTGGGCAACAGAGCAAGATCCCAATCTCTAAGTGTATATATATATTTTTTAATAATTTAAAAGATAAAAAATAAAGAAGCCTATAGTAGAGTCAATGGGCAGTGAGTGAGGATTTACCCCAGATGGTATTCCTGGGAGATTATTAATGCAGCAAAGAAGGATTTGGGTTGGAAAATACAGATAGAAAATTCTAGAAGAGAAGACAGAATACCACCCTTTCAATATATTGGGAATCTTTAGGTAGGTAAAAAGTCAAAGTTGGCACTCTGACTAATAAGGCTAATAACTGGCTTAGATTAAAAATAACTATTTGTTATTTGTTATTTGAATATTTTTGTGATATTAAGAAATATCTTCAAGGTCAAAATGTAGAATTCATCCATAAAATTCACCTATTTAATCATCCATTCATTCATTCATTTATTTATTCATTCAACAAACGTTTCTTTTTTTTTTTTTTTTTTTGAGACGAAGTCTCGCTCTGTCGCCCAGGCTGGAGTGCAGTGGCGCAATTTCGGCTCACTGCAAGCTCCGCCTCCCAGGTTCATGCCATTCTCCTGCCTCAGCCTCTCCGAGTAGCTGGGACTACAGGCGCCCGCCACCACGCCCGGCTAATTTTTTGTATTTTTAGTAGAGATGGGGTTTCACCATGGTCTCGATCTGCTGACCTTGTGATCCGCCCGCCTCGGCCTCCCAAAGTGCTAGGATTACAAGCGTGAGCCACCGCGCCTGGCCTAACAAACAAGTGTTTCTTATTGCTAAGCACACGGCTGAGTAGTAGAGACACAGCGCCTTCCAGGGCCCTCAGTGCAGCCAGGTGGAGGGGAGGAGAGTAATTGATGGATCAACAGTGAGATGTGTATAGCAATTTCAAATTGGGACAAGTTCTAGGAAGGGAATGTGCAGGGGACATCATGCCACAGCTCTGCAACGTGACTTCTGCCTCATACACCATTGAGGGAAGACTCATTGATAACTCAATACAGGCATTTAAGCTTTATCCTAGAGTCAACAGAATTTGATTGTTTTTTAGGTCATATTTATTGCGGAAGAGTTTACATACAATAAAATTTAGCCTTTTAGTACATAGTTTTATGAGTTTTGACAAACATATAAAGTCATATAACCGGCCAGATGCAGTGGCTCATGCCTGTAATCCCAGCACTTTGGGAGGCCAGGGTGGGTGGATCACCTGAGGTCAGGAGTTCAAGACCAGCCTGGAAATCATGGTGAAACACTGTCTCTACTAAAAATACAAAAATTAGCTGGGCGTGGTATCGAGCGCCTGTAATCCAGCTACTTGGGAGGCTGAGGCAGGAGAATCGCTTGAACCCGGGAGGTGGAGGTTGCAGTGAGCTGAGATCATGCCACTGCACTCCAGCCTGGGCGACAGAGCAAGACTGTCACAAAAACAATAAATAAAGTCATATAACCAACACCACAGTCAAAAAAGAAAATAGCTTCATCATCCCCAAAATATTCCCTCATACCCCATCATAGTCTATCTCTCCCCTCCAACTACCAACATCTGGCAACCACTCAACTGTTTTCTGCCCATATTGTCTTTTCTGCAATATCATATAAATGGAATTACATTGTATGTGGCCTTTTTAATTTGGCTTCTTTCACCTACAATAATGCTTTTAAGATTCATCTGTGTTGTCGCATGTATTAGTAATTTGCTCCCTTTTATTGCTGATTAGTATTCCCATTGCATGGGTGTGCCACATTTGGTTTATCCATTCCTTACTTGAAAGACATTTTGGTTTTTTCTAAGGGGTGATTATTAATAGAGCAACCAGAAACATTTGCATACAGGTTTTCATGTGGACATCTGTTTTCATGCACCCCAGCCTGGGCAACAGAGTGAGACTACATCTCAAAAAAAAAAAAAAAAAAAAAAAGGCTTAGGAGTGGAATTGCTGGTATGGTAACTGTATGTTAAACTTTTTAAGAAATTGCTTATTTTGAATTAATTTTTATATGGCATGAGGTATGAATGGAGATTTATTTTTATTTTTTACTATGAATGTCCAATTGTTCCAGAACCATTTGGTGAAAAACTTTTAAACTTTATCTTTGCACCTCTATTGCAAATTAACTGGTAAAGTGTGACATTAATGTAAAATGTGTGGGGAGGAGAAGTTAAAGGGTCGAGTTTTTGTATGTGGTCAAAGTTGTTATTAGCTTGGCATAGACTGTTATAACTATAAGATGCTTTATGTAAGCCTCATGGTATCCACAAAGAAAAAAAAAACTGTGGTAGATACACCAAGCATAGAAAAACGAATCAAAACATATCACTACAAAAACAAAATCAAATCACAAAGGAAGACAGCAAGAGAGGAAGGAAGAATGGAACAAAGGAAATACAAAGCAGTCAGAAAACAATAAACAAAATAGCAATAATAGTCCCTACCTGCCAATCATTACTTTATATGTAAATGGATTAGATTCTCCAGTCAAAAGACATAGAGTGGCTGAATGGATTTTTTAAAATCCAACTATATGCTGCCTATAAGAAACTCAATTTAGATTTAAGATCACACATAGGCTGAAAGTGGAAGGATGGAAAAAGATATTCCATGCAAATGATAACCAAGGGAGATATGCTTATATCAGAAAAAATAGACCTTATGTTAAAACTGCCACAAGAGACAAAGAAAGTCATCATATAATGATAAATAAGTCAATTAACCAAGAGAATGTAACAATTGTGAATATATATGCACCCAACATCAGGGCACCTAAATACATAAAGCAAATATTTCCAGAACTGAAGGGAGAAGTAGGCAGCAATACAATAATAGTATTATCATTATTATATTCTAATAATAGTAGGGAACTTCAATTTCCCACTTTCAACAGTAGTTAGATCATCCAGACAGAAAATCAATAAGGAAACAGCAGACTTGGATAATACTATAGACCAGATGGATCTAACAGACATATACAGAACATTCCATTCAATAGCAGTAGAATACACAGTATTTTCAAGCACATGTGGAACATTTTCTAAGTAGATCATATGTTAGGCCACAAAACAAGTCTTAAGAAATTCAAGATTTAAATCATATCAAGTATTGGCCAGGCACAGTGGCTCACGCCTGTAATCCCACCACTCTGGGAGGCCGAGGTGGACAGATCATCTGAGGTCAGGTGTTCAAGACCAGCCTGACTAATATGGTGAAACCCCATCTCTACTAAAAATACAAAAATTAGCCAGGCTTGGTGGCGGCCACCTGTAATCCCAGCTATTCAGGAAGCTGAGGCAGGAGAATTGCTTGAACCCGGGAGGCAGAGGTTGCAGTGAGCCAAGATTATGCCACTGCACTCCAGCCTGGGTGACAGAGCAAGACTCCATCTCAAATAAATAAATAAATAAATAAATCATATCAAGTATTTTTTCTGACCCAATGGTTATGACACTAGAAATCAACAAGAGGAAAATTTAAAAAGTCAAAAATAGGTGCAAATTAAACAACACATTACTGAACATCCAGTGGGTCAAAGAAGAAATCAAAAGAGAAATCAAAAAATATCCTAAGAAAAATGATGATGAAAACACAACATACCAAAACTTATTGGGTGCAGAAAAAGCAGATTTAAGAGGGAAGTTCATAGAGTTAAACACCTACATTAAAAATCACCTAAATATTGATTGATCATTTCTAGTGGTATGGAAATTTTTTGTTTTATTCTTATAATATGTTTGTGTTTTCTGATTTCTACATGATGTTGCATTCCATTTGT
Source organism: Hylobates moloch (assembly GCF_009828535.3). Classification (NCBI taxonomy): domain Eukaryota; kingdom Metazoa; phylum Chordata; class Mammalia; order Primates; family Hylobatidae; genus Hylobates; species Hylobates moloch. The sequence goes on from NW_026652669.1 coordinate 13,834, forward strand.
AATAAAAATAAAAAACACAATTTTACTTTAATTTTGATAGGAAGGAAGGAGGGAAGGAAGGAAGGAAAGAAACAACCTAACTTTGCACATCAAGGAAATAGAAAAAGAAAAAAAAAACTAAGCTCAAAGTCAGCATGAGAAATAAAATGATAAAGCTCAAACCAGAAATAAATAGAGGCTAGAAAAAACAATAGAAAAGGTCAATAAAACTGAGAGTTGCTTTTTTATTTATTTTTTATAAAGATGGAGTCTCACTATGTTGCCCAGGCTGGTCTCAAACTCCTGGGTTCAAGCGATCCCCCACCTCAGCCTCCAAAGAGCTGGGATTACAGGTGTGAGCCACCACACCCAGCCAGAGTTGCTTTTTTAAAAAGATAAATGAAATAAACAAACCTTTAGCTAAACTAAAGAAAAAAAAAAAAACTCAAGTAAATAAAATCAGAAATGAAAGGGGAGGCGTTACAACTGATGCCACCAAAATACAAAGGATTATGAGAGATAACTATGAACTATTTAATGCCAAAAAATTAGATACACTGGAAGAAATGCATAAAATCCTAGAAAAATACAACCTACCAGGACTAAGTCAAGAAGCAATTTAAAAATCTGAAAAGACCAGTAGTAAGTAAGGAGATTGAACCAGCAATCCAAAAGCTCCCAACAAAGAAAAGCCCAGGACCTGACACTTCATAGGTGAATGCAAACATTTAAAGAATTAATGTTGCCAGGCGCAGTGGCTCATGCCTGTAATCCCAGCACTTTGGGAGGCCAAGGTGGGTGGATCACTTAAGGTCAGGAGTTCGAGACCAGCCTGGCCAACATGGTGAAACATCGTCTCTACTAAAAATACAAAAATTAGTTGGGCATGGTGGTGAGCACCTGTAATACCAGTTACTTGGGAGGCTGAGGCAGGGGAATCACTTGAACCCAGGAGGCAGAGGTTGCAGTGAGCCAAGATTGTGCCATTGTACTCCAGCCTGGGTGACAAGAGCAAAACTCCATCTCAAAAAAAAATAAAAAATGAATTAATGTCAATCCTTTTCAAACTCATGTAAAAAAAATTAAAGAGCAAGGAACACTTCCAAATTTATTTTGAGTCCAGCAATACCCTGATACCAAAGCCAGACAAAAATTCTACAAGATATAATTATAGGTCAATATCACTGATGAACATAAACACACAAATCTTCAACAAAATACTAGCAAACTGAATTTAATAGCACATTAAAAAGATAATAACCGGCCGGGTGCGGTGGCTCATGCCTATAATCCCAGCACTTTGGGAGACTGAGATGGGTGGATCACGAGGTCAGGAGATCAAGACCATCCTGGCTAACACCGTGAAACCCCGTCTCTACTAAAAATACAACAACAACAAAAAAAAATTAGCGGGGTGTGGTGGTGGGTACCTATAGTCCCAGCTACTCAGGAGGCTGAGGCAGGAGAATGGCGTGAACCTGGGAGGTGGAGCCTGCAGTGAGCCAAGGTCACACCATTGCACTCCAGCCTGGGCAACAGAGCGAGACTCTGTAAAAAATAAATAAATAAATAAAAATAAAAAGATAATAACCATGATCAAGTGTGATTTATCCCTGGGATGCAAGATGCAAGGATGATTCCACATATGCAAATCAATTAATGTGACATACCACATTAACAGAATGAAGGACTAAAACCACATGATCATCTCAATATACGCAAAAAAAAAGCATTTGACAAAATTCAACATTCTTTTATAATAAAAACTCTCAATAAATTCGCTACAGAAGGAATGTACCTCAATACGATAAAGGCCATATATGATAAGCCCACAACAAACATCATACTCAATGGTGAAAAATTGAAAGCTTTACCACTAAAATGAGAAAAAAGGCAAGGATGCCCACTCTCACTACTTCTATGTAACATAGTACTGGAAGTCGTGGTCACAGCAATTAGGCAAGAAGAATAAATGAAAGAGACCCAAATCAGATATAAAAAAGGAAATTTGTCTCTGTTTACACTTAAAATGATATATATATATAAACATATATATAAATATAAAAAAGCCCTAAAGACTCTACCAAAAAAGAACTACTAGAACTAATGAATAAATTCAGTAAAGTTACAGGTTACAAAATCAATGTAAAAAATCAATAGTGCTTCTATACACTAATGATGAACTATCTGAAAAAGAAATCAAGAAACAATCTCATTTACAATAGCATCAAAAAAAATACCTAAGAGTAAATTTAACCAGAGAGGTGAAAAACATGTACACTGAAACTATAAAACATTGATTAAGGAAGTTAAACAAGATAAAAATAAATGGAAAGATATCCTATGTTCATAGATTGGAGTATTAATGCAATCTTCTGATTCAGTACAATCCTTATCAAAAATCCCAATGGCATTTTTTTACAAAAATAGAAAAAATTACTAAAATTTATATAGAATCACAAAAGACCCCAAATAGCCAAAGCAATCCTCAAGAAAAAAATACTGGAGGCATCATAATTCCTGATCTCAAAACATACTGTGTCAAGAAAGCTCTAGTAATCATAACAACAAGGTGGTGGCATAAAAACAGACACCTTGGCCGGGTGCGGTGGCTCACGCTTGTAATCCCAGCACTTTGGGACGCCGAGGCGGGCGGATCATGAGGTCAGGAGATCCAGACCACAGTGAAACCCCGTCTCTACTAAAAAATACAAAAAATTAGCCGGGCGTGGTGGCGGGCGCCTGTAGTCCCAGCTACTCAGAGAGGCTGAGGCAGGAGAATGGCATGAACCCAGGAGGCGGAGCTTGCAGTGAGCCGAGATTGCGCCACTGCACTCCAGCCTGGGCGACAGAGCAAGACTCTGTCTCAAAAAAAAAAAAAAAAAAAAAAAACAGACACCTCAACCAATGGAACAGAACAGGGAGGCTAGAAATAAAACTATGCATTTATGGTCAATTGATCTTCAGTAAAGGTGCCAAGAATATGCAAAGGAGAAAGGACAGTCTCTTCAACAGATGGTGTGGGGAGAACTTGATATTCATATTCAAAAGGATTAAATTAGACCTTTATCCCAAACCATATACAAAATCAACTCAAAATGGATTAAAGACTTAAACACAAGACCTGAAACTGTAAAACTACTAGAAGAAAACAAAGGGAAAAGCTTCTTGACAATCAAGCTTCTGAGCCATGATTTTTTTGGATATGACCCCAAAAGCACAGGCAACAAAAGCAAACCAGACAAAGGGGGTGGCATCAAACTAAAAAGTGTCAGCTTAACAAGAAAAGAAAATTTCAGGCCCAATATTCTTGATGAAAACAAATGCAAAAATCCTCAACACAATACCTGCAAACCAAATCCAGCAGTACATCAAAAATCTAATCCACCGTGATCAGGTAGGCTTCATCCCCCAGGTGCAAAGTTGGTTCAACATATGCAAATCAATAAATATGATTCATCACATAAACAGAACTAAAGACAAAAACCACATGATTATCTCAATAGATGAAGAAAAGGCTTTAATAAAATTCAACACCCCTTTATGTTAAAAATCCTCAATAAACTAGGTATTGAAGGAACATACCTCAAAATAATAAAAGCCATCTACAACAAACCCACAGCCAACATCATACTGGATGGGCAAAAGCATTCCCCTTGAAAGCCAGCACAAAACAAGGATGCGTTTGCTCACTAGTCCTATTCAACATAGTATTGGAAGTTCTAGCCAGAGCAATCAGGCAAGAGAAAGAAAAAAGGGCATACAAATAGGAAGAAAGGAAGTCAAAAAGTCAAACTATCCCTGTTTGCAGACAACATGATTCTATATTTAGAAAACCCCATAGTCTTGGCCCAGGAGCTCCTTCAGCTGATAAATAACTTTAACAAAGTTTCAGGATATGAAATCAATGTACAAAAATCACTAGCACTCCTATACACCAATAAGAGCTGGGAGCCAAATCAGGAAGGCAATCCTATTCATGACTGCCACAAAAAGAATAAAATAACTAGGAATACAGCTAAGCATGGAGGTGAAAGATCTGTACAGTGAGAATTATAAAACACTGTTCAAAGAAATCAGAGATGACACCAAAAAAATGGTAAAACATCTCATGCTCATTAATAGGAAGAATCAATATCATTAAAATGGACACATTTCCCAAAGCAATTTATAGATTCAGTGCTATTACTATTAAGCTACCAATGACATTCTTCACAGAACTAGGAAAAACTATTTTAAAATTCATATGGAATCAAAAAAGAACCTGAATAACCAAGGCAATCCTAAGCAAAAAGAATACAGAAGGAGGCATCACATTACCTGACTTCAAACTATACTACAGGGCTACAGTAACCAAAACAGCATGGTACTGGTATAAAAACAGGCACATAAACCAATGGAACAGAATAGAGAGCCCAGAAATAAGGCCATACACTTATGACCATCTGATCTTCGACAAAAATAAGCAATGGGGAAAAGAATTACTATTCAACAAATGGTGCTAGGATAACGGGCTAGCCATATGCAGAAGACTGAAGCTGGACCCCTTCCTTACACCATATACAAAAATCAACTCAAGATAGACCAAAGACTTAAACACAAAACCCAAAACTATAAGAACCCTGGAAGACAACCTAGGCAATACCATCCCAGACACAGGAATAGGCAAAGATTTCCTGACAAAGACACCAAAAACAATCTCAACAAAAGCAAAAATTGACAAATGGGATCTAATTAAATGCAAGAGCTTCTGCACAGCAAAAGAAAGTATCAACAGAGTAAACAGACAACCTACAGAATGAGAGAATATATTCACAAACTGCATCCAACAAAGGTCTAATATCCAACATCTACTTAAACAAATTTACAAGAGATAAACAAACAACCCCATTAAAAGATGGGAAAAGGAAATGAACAGACACTTTTCGAAAGAAGACATACATGCAGCCAGCAAGCATATAAAAAAAGCTCAATATCATTATCATTAGAGAAATGTAAATCAAAACCACAATGAGATATCATCTCACACCAGTTAGAATGGCTATTTGTAAAAGTAAAAGAATAGATGGTGGTGAGGTTGTGGAGAAAAGGGAACACTTATAGAGTTGGTGGGAGTGGTAAATTAGTTCAACCACTTGGGGAAAGCAGTATGGCAACTCCTCAAAAAGCTAAAAGCAGAACTACCATTCAACCCAGCAATCCCATTACTGGGGATATACCCAAAGGAATATATATCATCCTACCATAAAGACCACATGCACATGAATATTTATTGCAGTACTAGTCACAATAGCAAAACATGGAATCAACCTAAATGCCCACCAATGACAAATAGGATTTTTTAAAATGCGGTACATATACACCATGGAATACTATGCAGCCATAAAAAATAGCAAGATCATGTCTTTTGTGGGAACATGGATGGAGCTGGAGGCCATTATCCTTAGCAAACTAACACAGGAACAGAAAAACAAATACTGCATGTTCTCACTTATTAGTGGGAGCTAAATAATAAAGAACTTACGAACACAAAGAAGGAAACAACAGACACTGGGGTCTACTTGAGGGTGGACGTTGGGAGGAGGCAGGAGCAGAAAAAATAACCATTGGGTACTAGGCTTAATACCTGGGTGATGAAATACTCTGTACAACAAACTCCCATGACACGAATTTACTTACATAACAAACTTTCATGTGTACCCTCAAACCTAAAGTAAAAGTTAAAAAATAATAAAATATTGATCTAATTTTTTTAATTAAATAAATAAATAAAAAGTGACAACTACTTAATGGTATGTATCAAGATTATTTTCAAAATTCTTTTGGATACTCTACTTTTTTATTTCTTATATAAATTTTAGAATTGGCTAAATTCTGCAAAATATACTTCCAGGATTTTTACTTTTTTATGAATACATAATAATTGCACATATTTATAGGGAACATGTGATATTTTGATACAAGCATACAATGTGTGATGATCAAATCAGGGTAACTGGGATATCTATCACCTCAAGCATTTATCATTTCTTTTGCTGGGAACATTCCAGTTCCATTCCTGTAGTTATTTTGAAATATATACAATAAACTATTGTTAACTATAGTCACCCTACTGTGCTACCAAACACTAGGTCTTATTTTTCCTAACTGTATTTTTGTACCCATTAACCATCCCCTCTTTACCCCATCCTCCTCATTACCCTTCCCAGTCTCTAGTAACCCATCATTCTACTCCCTACCTCCGTGAGATCCATTTTTTTTTTAGCTCCTACACATGAATGAGAACATGCAATATTTGTTTTTCTGTGCCCGGGTTGTTTTACTTAACATAATGTCTTCCAGTTCCAATCCTGTTATTGCAAATCACAAGATTTCATTCATCTTATGGCTGAATAATATTCCTTTGTGTACCAGAAAAATGCAAATGAAAACCACAATGAGATATCATCTCATTCCAGTTAAAATGGCTTTTATCGAAAAGACAAATAATGATGGATGCTGGCAAAGATGCAGAGAAAGAGGAACCCTCATGCATTGTTAGTGGGAATGTAAATTAGTAAAGCCACTATAGAGAACAATATGGAGGCTCCTCAAGAAAACTAAAAATGGAATTACCATATGATCCAGCAATCCCAGTGCTGGGTATATTGCCAAAGGAAAGGAAATCAGTATACTGAAGAGATAACTGCACTCCCATGTTTACTGCAGCACTATTCACAATAGTCGAGATATAGAATCAACCTAAGTGTCCATCAACAGATGAATGGATAAAGAAAATGTGGTACATGTGCACAATGGAATATTACCCAGGATTTTTACACATTGAATCTGTAGATCAACTCAGGGAGAATTGACATCTTAACAATATTGGAACTCCAATATTCGAATCCATGACTACAGTGTATCTCTCTATTTATTTAGGTCTTTTATTTCTCTCATTAGCATTCTGTAGTTTTCAGCATAAAGTTATCATACATGTTTTGTTTGATTTATACCTAAATATTTCATGATATTTTATGCTATTGTAAATGGTATTTTTTAATTTAAATTTCCAATTGTTCAATTATATTATAGAAATACAACTGATTTTTATATGTTGCTCTTATATCCTGAGAACTTACTGAAAAAACCTACTATCATAGCTTTTTTATAGATTCTTTGGAATTTTCCATGCAATTGTATTATCTGCAAAAAGAGAGGGTTTTATTTCTTCCTTTCCTCTTTGTATTTTTTTCTTCTTTTTCTTGCTTTATTGCATTGGCTAGGTCTTCCAGTACAATGTTGAATAGGAATTAAAAAGTAGATATTCTTGTCTTGTTTCCAATTTTAGGTGAAAAGCATTCTCTTTCACTTTTAAGTATAATGCCTGGTAGAGATTTTTTGTAAATGCTCTTTTTCAGGTTGAGGAAGTTCCCTTTAGTTCCTAGTTGGCTGAGAGTATTTTTTATCATGAAAGGATGTTGTATGTTGTCAAATTATAGTTCTATATCTGTTCAGGTGGTTACATGTTTTTTCTTCTTTAATATGCTGTTATGGTGAATCACATTGTTTTCTTCAAAGTAGCTTTTATAATTTAGATTAAATGTACAGACCATAAAATTTACCATTTTAAAGTATAAGGTTGACTGGGTTTTAGTACATTCACAATGTTGTGTAATCATCACCACTACCTCCAGAACATTTCCATCTTCCCAGAAAGAAATTCTGTATCTGTTAGCAGTATTTCCAATCCCCAATCCAACCCCCAGCCCCTGGAAACCACTAATGTACTTTCTGGCTTTATGGCTTTGTAAGTTTTGAATTGGAAAGTGTGAACCCTCCAACTTTGTTCCCCTTTTCTAAGATTGTTTTGGATACAAGATCAATATGTAAGAATCAGTTGTATTTCATTTTTTTTTTTTTTTTTAGAGGGAGTTTCACACTTGTTGCCCAGGCTAGAGTGCAACGGCATGATCTCAACTCACCATAACCTCTGCCTCCTGGGTTCAAGTGATTCTTCTGCCTCAGCTTCCCAAGTAGCTGAGATTACAGGCATGTGCCACCACACCCGGCTAATTTTGTATTTTTAGTAGCGACAGGGTTTCTCCATGTTGGTCAGGCTGGTCTCAAACTCCTGACCTCAGGTGATCCACCTGCCTCAGCCTCCCAAAGTGCTGGGATTACAGGCATGAGCCACTGGGCCTGGCCAGTTGTATTTCTATATCACTGAACAATCAGAAATTTATTTTTTATTATACTTTAAGTTCTAGGGTACATGTGCACAACGTGCAGGTTTGTTACATATGTATATATGTGTCATGTGGGTGTGCTGCACCCATTAACTTGTCATCTACATTAGGTATATCTGCTAATGCTTTCCCCCCTCCCTTCCCCACCACAAAACAGGCCCCAGTGTGTGATGTTCCCCTTCCTGTGTCCAAGTGTTCTCATTGTTCAATTCCCACCTATGAGTGAGAACATGCAGTGTTTGGTTTTTTTGTTCTTGCGATAGTTTGCTGAGAATGATGGTTTCCAGCTTCATCCATGTCCCTACAAAGGACATGAACTCATCATTTTTTATGGCTGCATAGTATTCCATGGTGTATATGTGCCACATTTTCTTAATCCAGTCTATCATTGATGGACATTTGGGTTGGTTCCAAGTCTTTGCTATTGTGAATACTGCCGAAGTAAACATATGTGTGCATGTGTCTTTATAGCAGCATGATTTATAATCCTTTGGGTATATACCCAGTAATGGGATGGCTGGGTCAAATGGTATTTCTAGTTCTAGATCCTTGAGGAATCGCCACACTGTCTTCCACAATGGTTTAACTAGTTTACAGTCCCACCAACAGTGTAAAAGTGTTCCTTTTTCTCCACATCCTCTCCAGCACCTGTTGTTTCCTGACTTTTTAATGATCGCCATTCTCACTGGTGTGAGATGGTATCTCATTGTGGTTTTGATTTGCATTTCTCTGATGGCCAGTCATGATGAGCATTTTTTCATGTGTCTGTTGGCTGCATAAATGTCTTCCTTTGAGAAGTGTCTGTTCACATCCTTCACCCACTTGTTGATGGGGTTGTTTGATTTTTTCTTGTAAATTTGTTTGAGTTCTTTGTAGATTCTGGATATTAGCCCTTTGTCAGATGAGTAGATTGCAAAAATTTTCTCCCATTCTGTAGGTTGCTTGTTCACTCTGATGGTAGTTTCTTTTGCTGTGCAGAAATTCCTTAGTTTAATTAGATCCCATTTGTCAATTTTGGCTTTTGTTGCCATTGCTTTTGGTGTTTTAGACATGAAGTCCTTGACCATGCCTATGTCCTGAATGGTATTGCCTAGGTTTTATTCTAGGGTTTTTATGGTCTTAGGTCTAACATTTAAGTCTTTAATCCATCTTGAATTAATTTTTGTATAAGGTGTAAGGAAGGGATCGAGTTTCAGCTTTCTACATATGGCCAGCCAGTTTTCCCAGCACCATTTATTAAATAGGGAATCCTTTTCCCATTTCTTGTTTTTGTCAGGTTTGTCAAAGATCAGATGGTTGTAGATGTGTGGAATTATTTCTGAGGGCTCTGTTCTGTTCCAACAATTGGAAATTTAAATTTAAAAACCAGTACAATTTACAATAGTGACAAAGGCCATGAAATATTTAGGTATAAGTTTAATATATGGATCCCTTCTCTTTCCATATGGACTTCAGGATCAGCTTGTCCATTTCTGCAATATTGATATTTGGGATGTTGAACAAGCCCTGCATGTCTGGGATAAGCCACACCTACCCTTCTTTCCCATTTTCTCCCACCACTCCTCCCACCCCCATATATGCATATTCTGACCCTCCATTCCATTCTCTCTCCCTCCTCTGGCCCCTTGCTTCCCCACACCCCTTTCACTTCTCTTGTGCTTCCACCTCAGGCCTTGGCTTAGCTGCCACTTCCACTAGGAAGACTTCCATACTGCCTTTCTGTGGGTGCCCCTCCCATTTGCTCTCATAACTCCCAGACTGTCCCAGTTTAAGCATCTATCACCCTTGATGGTAATGTGCGTGTACTTGTGGGGGCGGGGGGCGGGGAGTTGACCAGCCAGCCTTCCTCATCTGGTCCTGACCACACACCCAAAACAGAGAAGTGGCATCCATCCACACTTGACTTCCTGTAATTCCTCTACACTTTCTTCCCCAACCCATCCCTTATACATGTCAGGCATTGACACCATCAATGGCCAGTATGTGTTTAGAGAGACCATGTGAAGAATTTGACTATTGGCAAAGAATTATGACAAGCTGTTCCGGTATCAGGAGAAACTGGTTTCATCTCCATACAATGCATTAATTACAAGTCAAAGAGAACCACTGACAGAACTACAGGCAGACACGAAAAATGAAGTACCTGGGAACACAGCTAACCAAGGAGGTGAAAGTTCTCTACAAAGAGAAATACACTGTTGAAAGAAATCAGAGACGACACAAATAAGCGGAAAAGTATTCCATGCTCATGGATTGGAAGAATCAATATTGTTAAAATGGCCACATTGCTCAAAGCAATTTACAGAATCAATGCTATTTGTATCAAACTACCAATGCCATTGTTCACAGACTTAGAAAAAAACTATTCTAAAATTAATATGGAACAAAAAAAGAGCCTGAATAGCCAAAGCAATCCTAAGCAAAAATAACAAAGCTGGAGGCATCACACTATCCGAATATGAGGCTATAGTAACCAAAACAGTATGGTACTGGTACAAAGACAGACACAGAGACCAATGGAATAGAACGGAGAGCCCAGAAATAAAGCCACCCACCTAGAACCACCTGATCTTCAATAAAGACTATGAAGCAAGCAATGGGGAAAGAATTTCCTATTCAATAAATAGTGTGGAGATAACTGGCTATCCATATGCAGAAGAATGAAACTGAACCCCTTCCTTACACCTTATACAAAAATCAACCCAAGGTGTATTAAAGACTTAAATGTGATTAAAACTTAAATCACATGGATTAAAGATTTAAATGTGAGCCCTCAAACTATTAAAATCATAGAAGAAAACTTAGGAAATACTCTCTCAACACCAGCCTTGGCAAAGAACTTTTGGCTAAGTCCTCAAAAGCAATTGCAACAAAAACAAAAATCAACAAGTGTGAACTAATTAAACCAAAGAGTTTCTGTAGAGCAAAAGAAACTATCAACAGAGTAAACAGAAAACTTACAGGATGGGAGAAAATATTTGCAAACCACATCTGACAAGGGTCTGAAATCCAGAATCTATAAGGAACTTCAACAAATCAACAAGCAAGAAACAAATAACCCCATTAAAAAGTGGGTAAAGGACATAAATAGACACTTCTCAAAAGAAGACATACAAGTAGCCAAAAAACATTTGAAAAAAAAGTTCATTATCACCAATCACCAGAGAAATGCAAATCATAAACCACAATGAGATACCATCTCACACCAGTCAGAATGCTATTATTAAAAAGACAATAACAGATGCTGGTCAGGCTATGCAGAAAAAGGAACGCTTATACATTGTTGGCTGGTGGGAATGTAAATTAGTCCAGCCACTGTGAAAAGCAGTTTGAAGATTGCTCAAAGAATATAAAACAGGGCTACTATTCAGCCCAGCGATCCCATTACTGGCCATATATCCAAAAGAAAATAAGCCGTTCTACCAAAAAGATACATGCTCGTATGTTCATCACAGCACTATTCACAATAGAAAGACATGGAATCAAACTAGGTGTCTATCAATGGTGGATTGGATAAGAAAATGTGGTACATATACACCATCAAATACTACGCCGCCATAAAAAAGAATGAATCACGTCCTTTGCGGCAATATGGATGCAGCTGGAGGCTATAATCCTAAGTGAATTGACGCAGGAACAGAAAATCAAATATTGCACGTTCTCACTTATAAGTGGGAGCTAAACATTGGGTATACATAGACACAAAGATGGGAATGATAGATACTGCAGACTACCAGCTGGAGGAGCACGAGGTGTGGGTTGAAAAACCACCTATTGGGCCAGGCGCAGTGGCTCACGCCTGTAATCTCAGCATTTTGGGAGGCCAAGGCAGGAGGATTGCTTGAGCTCAGGAGTTCAAAGCCAGCCTGGGCAACACAGTGAGACCCTGTCTCTAAAAAAAAAAAAA
>NW_026652669.1:26047-28628 GCF_009828535.3 Hylobates moloch
GCCTGGGCAACACAGTGAGACCCTGTCTCTAAAAAAAAAAAAAAAAGAGAGAGAAAAGAAAAAGAAAAAAGAAAAACCACCACAGGTACTAAGCTCACTACCTGGGTAATGGGATCTGCAGCCCAAACCTCAGCAACATGCAATGTATGCATGTAACAAGCCTGTACATGTACCCCAAATCTAAAAGCTGAAATTTTTTTTTTTAATTGAGATGAAGTCTCGCCCTGTCACCCAGGCTGGAGTGCAGTGGCACGATCCCAGCTCACTTCAACCTCTGCCTCCCGGGTTCAAGTGATTCTCCTGCCTCAGCCTCCTGAGTAGCTGGGATTATAGGCACACGCCACCATGCTTGGCTAATTTTTTTTTATATTTTTTATTTTTAGTAGGGACAGAGTTTCACCACATTGGCCAGGCTCGTCTCAAACTCCTGACCTCAGGTGATCCACCCGCCTCAGCCTTCCAAAGTGCTGGTAAGGGAGGAGACCACCCCTCATGTTGTCTTATGCCCAATTTCTGCCTCCAAAGAAAGAAGAAGTAAAAACTAAAAGGCAGAAATGAAATCCACAGGCAGACAGCCCGGCGCCGTGCCCTGGTTAAAGATCAACCCCTGACCTAATCAGTTATGTTATCTATAGATTCCAGACATGGTATGGAAAAGCATTGTGAATATCCCTGTCCTGTTCTGTTCCGTTCTGTTTACTGGTGCATGCAGCCTCCAGTCACGTACCTCCTGCTTGCTCAATTGATCATGACCCCCTCACGTGGACCCCTTTAGAGTTTTAAGCCCTTAAAGGGACAGGAATTGCTCATTTGGGGAGCTCAGTTTTTGGAGACGTAGTCTTGCTGTAGCTCCTGGCTAAAAAAAGCCCTTCCTTCTTTAACTTGGTGTCTGAGGGGTTTTATCTGCAGCTTGTCCTGCTACACTGGGATTACAGGCATGAGCCACCATGCCCTGCCTGAAATTTTTTTTTTTAAAGAACTATAGGCAGAGGCAGTTCCAAAATGGCTGAATAGGAACAGCTCCAGTCTACAGCTCCCAGCATGAGCAACGCAGAAGACGGGTAATTTCTGCATTTCCAACTGAGGTACTGGGTTCATCTCACTGGGGCTTATAGGACAGTGGGTGCAGCCCACAGAGCACGAGCTAAAGCAGGGTGGGGCATCACCTCACCTGGGAAGTGCAAGGGGTCGGGGAATTCCCTTTCCTAGCCAAGGGAAGCCGTGACAGATGGTATGTGGAAAACTGGGACACTGCCACCCTAATACTGCACTTTTCCAACAGTCTTAGCAAATGGCACACCAGGAGATTATATCCCGCACCTGGCTTGGAGGGTCCCAAGCCCACAGAGCCTTGCTCACTGCTGGTACAGCAGTCTGAGATCAAGCTGCAAAGTGGCAGTGAGGCTGGGGGATGGGCGTCCGCCATTGCTGAGGCTTGAGTAGGTAAACAAAGCGGCCAGGAAGCCCCAATTGGGTGGAGCCCACTGCAGCTCAAGGAGGCCTGCCTGCCTCTGTAGACTCCACCTCTGGGGGCAGGGCATAGCTGAACAAAAGGCAGCAGAAACTTCTGCAGACTTAAACGTCCCTGTCTGACAGCTTTGAAGAGGGTAGTGGTTCTCCCAGGACAGAGTTTGAGATCTGAGAAAGGATAGACTGCCTCCTCAAGTGGGTCCCTAACCCCCGAGTAGCCTAACTGGGAGGCACCTCCCAGTAGGGGCCAACTTACACCTCATACGGCTGGGTACCCCTCTGCGATGAAGCTTCCAGAGGAAGGATCAGGCAGCAACATTTGCCATTTTGCAATAGTTGCTGTTCTGCAGCCTCCGCTGGTGAAACCCAGGAAAATAGGGTCTGGAATGGACCTCCAGCAAACTCCAACAGACCTGCAGCTGATGGTCCTGACTGTTAGAAGGAAAACTAACAAACAGAAAGGACATCCACACCAAAATCCCATTGGTACGTCACTATCATCAAAGACCAAAGGTAGATAAAACCACAAAGATGGGGAGAAACCAGAGCAGAAAAGCTGAAAATTTTAAAAATCAGAGTGCCTCTTCTCCTCCAAAGGAACATGGCTCCTCACCAGCAATGGAACAAAGCTGGATAGAGAATGACTTTAACGAGTTGAGAGAAGAAGGCTTCAGACAATCGGTAATAACAAACTTCTCCAAGCTAAAGGAGGATGTTCGAACCCATCACAAAGAAGCTAAAAACCTTGAAAAAAGATTAGACGGATGGCTAACTAGAATAAACAGCATAGAGAAGACCTTAAATGACCTGATGGAGCTGAAAACCATGGCATGAGAACTATGTGACGCATGAACAAGCTTCAGTAGCCGATTCGATCAAGTGGAGAAAGGGTATCAGTGATTGAAGATCAAATGAATGAAATGAAGCAAGAGAAGTTTAGAGAAAAAAAGAGTAAAAAGAAATGAACAAAGCCTCCAAGAAATATGGGACTGTGTGAAAAGACCCAATCTACGTCTGATTGGTGTACCTGAAAGTGACGGGGAGAATGGAACCAAGTTGGAAAACACTCTGCAGGATATTATCCAGGAGAACTTCCCCAATCTAGCAAGGC
>NW_026652670.1:0-28621 GCF_009828535.3 Hylobates moloch
TGTCCACTTGCAGTTTCTACAGAAAGAGTGTTTCAGAACTGCTCAATCAAAAGTAAGGTTCAACTCTGTTAGTTGAATGCACAGAACAGAAAGAAGATTCACAGACTGATTCTGTGTAGTTTTTATTTGCCGATATTCCTTTTTCCACTGTAAGCCCCTTAACTCTGTGTGTGTCCACTTGCAGTTTCTACAGAAAGAGTGTTTCAGAACTGCTCAATCAGAAGTTAACTTCAACTCCGTTAGTTGAATGCACAGAACCAAAAGAAGTTTCACAGAAACCTTCTGTGTAGTTTTTATTTGAGGGTATTCCTTTTTCCACTATACGTCCCGTAGCGCTCTGAATGTCCATTTGCAGTTTCTACAGAAGGAGTGTTTCAGAACTGCTCAATCAAAAGTGAGGTTCAACTCTGTTAGTTGAATGCACAGAACAGAAAGAAGTTTCACAGAATGCTTCTGTGCAGTTTTTATTGGAAGATATTTCTTATTCCACTATAGGCCCCTTAGCGCTGCTAATGTCCACTTGCAGTTTCTACAGAAAGAGTGTTTGAGAAGTGCTCAATCAAAAGTAAGCTTCAGCTCTGTTAGTTGAATGCAATGAACAGAAAGGAACTTCACAGAATGCTTCTGTGTAGTTTTTATTTGAGGATATTCCTTTCTCCACTATACGTCCCTTAGCGTTCTGAATGTCCACTTGCAGTTTCAATAGAAAGAGTGTTTTAGAACTGCTCAATCAAAAGTAAGGTTGAATTCCGTTAGTTGAATGCACAGAACAGAAAGAAGTTTCACAGAATGTTCTGTGTAGTTTTTATTTGAAGGTTTTCCTTTTTCCACTGTAGACCCCTTAACGCTCAGAGTGTCCACTTGCAGTTTCTACAGAAAGAGTGTTACAGAACTGCTCAATCAAAAGTAAGCTTCAACTGTTTTAGCTGAAGACACAGAACAGAAAGACGTTTCAAAGAATGCTTCTGTGTATTTTTTATTTGAATATAATCCTTTTTCCATTATAGGCCCCTTAGCGCTGCGAATGTCCCCTTGCAGTTTCAACAGAAAGTGTGTTTCAGAACTGCTCAAACAAAAGAAGCCTTCAACACTTTTACTTCAGTGCCAAGAACAGGAAGAAGTTTCACAGAGTGCTCCTCTGTAGTTTTTATTTGAGGATATTCCTTTTTCCATTATAAGCCCCTTAGGGCTCCGAATATCCACTTGCAGTTTCAACAGAAAGTGTGTTTCAGAACTGCTCAATTAAAACTAAGCTTCAGCTCTGTTAGTTGAATGCAACGAACAGAAAGAAGCTTCACAGAATGCTTCTGTGTAGTTTTTATTTGAGGATAATTCTTTTTCCACTATACGTACCGTAACGCTCTGAATGTCCACTTGCAGTTTCTACAAAAAGAGTGTTTCAGAACTCCTCAATCAAAAGTTAACTTCAACTCTATTAGTTGAATGCACACAACAGAAAGAAGTTTCAACGAATGCTTCTGTGTAGTTTTATTTGAAGATATTCCTTTTTCCACTATAGGCACCTTAGGGCTCGGATTGTCCATTGCAGTTTCTACAGAAAGAGTGTTTCAGACCTGCTCAATCAAAAGTTTGCTTCAAATCTGTTAGTTGAATGCACAGAAGAGAAAGAAGTTTCATAGAATGTTTCTGTGTAGTTTTTATTTGAAGATATTCCTTTTTCCACTATAGGCCTCTTAGCGCTCCAACTGTCCACTTGCAGTTTCTACAGAAAGAGAGTTTCAGAACTCCTCAATCAAAAACAAACTTCAACTCTCTTAGCTGAATGCACAGAACAGAAAGAAGTTTCACAGAATGCTTCTCAGTAGTTTTTATTTGAGGATATTCCTTTTTCCATAATAGGCCCCTTAGAGCTCCGAATGTCCAGTTGCATTTTCTACGGAAAGAGTGTTTCAGAACTGCTCAATCAAAAGTAAGTTTGAACCCTGTTAGTTGAATGCACAGAACAGAAAGAACTTGCCCAGAATTCTTCTGTGTATTTTTCATTTGAGGATATACCGTTTTCCACTATAGGCCCCTTAGCGCTGCGAATGTCCACTTGCAGTTTCTACAGAAAGAGTGTTTCACAAATGCTCAATCAAAAGTAAGCTTAAACTCGGTTTGTTGAATGCACACAACAGGAAGAGGTTTCACAGAATGCTTCTGTGTAGTTTTTATTTGAGGATAAATCTTTTTCCACTATAGGCCCCTTATCGCTCTGTATGTGCACTTGCACTTTCTACAGAAACACTGTTTCAGAACTGCTGAGTCAAAAGTAAGATTCAACTCTGTTATTAGAATTCACAGAAGAGAACTGTGTTTCACAGAATGCTTCTGTGTAGTTTTTATTTGGAGATATTCCTTTTTCCACTATAGGCCCCTTAGCGCTGAGAATGTCCACTTGCAGTTTGTACAGAAAGAGTGTTTCAGAACTGCTCAATCAAAAGTAAGCATCAGCTCTGTTAGATGAATGCAATGAACAGAAAGGAGGTTCACAGAATGCTTCTGTGTAGTTTTATTTGAGGATATTCCTTTTTCCACTATACGTCCCTGAGCGCTTTGAATGTCCGCCTGTACTGTCTACAGAAAGAGTGTTTCAGAGCTGCTCAATCAAAAGTAAGGATAAACTCCATTAGTTGAATGCACAGAATAGAAAGAAGTTTCACAGAATTCTTCTATGTAGTTTTAATTTGAAGATATTCCTTTTTCCACTGTAGGCCCCTTAGCGCTCAGAGTGTCCGCTTGCAGATTCTACAGAAAGAGTGTTACAGAACTGCTCAATCAAAAGTAAGCTTCAACTCTGTTAGCTGAAGTAACGGAACAGAAAGTCGTTTCACAGAATGCTTCTGTTTAGTTTCTATTTGAAGATACTTCTTTTTCCATTATAGGCCCCTTAGCGCTCTGAATGTCCGCTTGCAGTTTCAATAGAAAGTGTGTTTCAGAACTGCTCTAACAAAAGTAATCTTCAACTCTATTAGTTCAATACCCAGAACAGAAAGAAGTTTCACAGAATGCTTCTGTGTAGTTTTTATTTCAGGATATTCCTTTTTCCGTTATAGGCCCCTTAGGGCTCCGAATATCCACTTGCAGTTTCTACAGAAAGTGTGTTTCAGAACTGCGCAATCAAAAGTAAGCTTCAACTCTGTTAGTTGAATGCACAGAACAGAAAGAATTTCCACAGAATGTTTCTGTGTAGTTTTCATTTGAAGATATTCCTTTTTCCACTATAGGCCCCTTAACGCCCGAGTGTCTACTTGCAGTTTCTACAGAAAGAGAGTTTCAGAACTCCTCAATCAAAAACAAACTGCAACTCTCTTAGCTGAATGGACTGAACAGAAAGAAGTTTCACAGAATGCTTCTGTGTAGTTTTTATTTGAGGATATTTCATTTTCCATTATAGGCCCCTTAGCGCTCCGAATGTCCACTTGCAGTTTCAACAGAAATTGTGTTTCAGAACTGCTCAATCAAAACTAAGCTTCAACTTTGTTAGTTGAATGCACAGAGCAGAAAGAAGTTTCACAGAATGTTTCTGTATAGTTTTCATTTGAAAATATTCCTTTTCACACTATAGGACCCTTAGCGCTCCGCGTGACCACTTGCAGTTTCTACAGAAAGAGAGTTTTAGAACTCCTCAATGAAAAACAAACTTCAAATCTCTTAGCTGAATGCACACAACAGAAAGAGGTTTCGCAAAATGCTTCTGTGTAGTTTTTATTTGAGGATAAAACTTTTTCCACTATAGGCCCCTTATCGCTCTGTATGTACACTTGCAGTTTCTACAGAAAGAGTGTTTCAGAACTGCTCAGTCAAAAGTAAGATTCAATGATGGCCATTCTAACTGGTGTGAGATGGTATCTCACTGTGGTTTTGATTTGCATTTCTCTAATGGCCAGTGATGATGAGCATTACAACAGGTGCTGGAGAGGATGTGGAGAACTAGGAACACTTTTACACTGTTGGTGGGACGGTAAACTAGTTCAACCATTGTGGAAGTCAGTGTGGCGATTCCTCAGGGATCTCGAATTAGAAACACCATTTGACCCAGCCATCCCATTACTGGGTATATACCCAAAGGACTATAAATCATGCTGCTATAAAGACACATGCACACGTATGTTTATTGCAGCACTATTCACAATAGCAAAGAGTTGGAACCAACCCAAATGTCCAACAACGATAGACTGAATTAAGAAAATGTGGCACATATATACCATGGAATACTATGCAGCCATAAAAAATGATGAGCTCGTGTCCTTTGTAGGGACATGGATGAAACTGGAAAACATCATTCTCAGTAAACTATCGCAAGGACAAAAAACCAAACACCGCATGTTCTCACTCATAGGTGGGAATTGAACAATGAGGACTCATGGACACAGGAAGGGGAACATCACACTCCGGGGACTGTTGTGGGGTTGGGGGAGGGGGGAGGGACAGCATTAGGAGATACACCTAATGCTAAATGATGAGTTAATGGGTGCAGGAAATCAACATGGCACATGGATACATATGTAACAAACCTGCACATTGTGCACATGTACCCTAAAACCCTAAAGTATAATAAAAAAAAAAATTATGGAAAAAAAAAAAGTAAGATTCAACTCTGTTAGTGGAATGCACAAAACAGAAAGAACTTTCACAGAATGCTTGTGTGTAGTTTTTATTTGAAGATATTCCTTTTTCCACTATAGGCCCCTTAGCGCTGCGAATGTCCACTTGCAGTTTCTACAGAAAGAGTGTCAGAACTGCTCAATCAAAAGTAAGCTCTAGCTCTGTTAGTTGAATGCAAAGAACAGAAAGAAGTTTCACAGAATGCTTCTCTGTAGTTTTTATTGGAGGATAATCCTATTTCCACTACACATCCCATAGTGCTCTGAATGTCCTCTTGCAGTTTCTTCAGAAGGAGTGTTTCAGAACTGCTTAATCAAAAATGAGTTTCAACTCTGTTAGTTGAACGCACAGAACAGAAAGAAGTTTCACACAATGCTTCTGTGTAGTTTTTATTTGAAGATATTGCTTTTTCCACCATAGGCACCTTAGGGCTCTGTATGTCCACTTGCAGTTTCTACAGAAAGAGCGTTTCAGATCTGCTCTATCAAAAGTTAACTTCAAATCTGTTAGTTGCATGCACACAACAGAAAGAAGTTTCACAGAATGCTTCTGTGTAGATTTATTTGAAGATATTCTTTTTCCACTATAGGCAACTTAGGGCTCGGATTGTCCACTTGCACTTTGTAGAGTAAGAGTGTATCAGAACAGCTCAATCAAATGAAAGCTTCAATTCTGTTACTTGAATGCACAGAACAGAAAGTAGTTTCACAGATTGCTTCTGTGTAGTTTTTATTTGAAGATAGTCCTTTTTCAACTATAGGACACTTACTGCTCCGAATGTCCACTTGCAGTTTCTAGAGAAAGAGTGTTTCAGAACTCCTCAATCAAATGTAAGCTTCAATTCTGTTAGTTGAATGCACAGAACAGAAAGAAGTTTCACAGAATGCTTTTGTGTAGTTTTTATTTGAAGATATTCCGTTTTCCATTATAGGCCCCTTAGCGCTCCGAATGTCCACTTCCAGTTACTAGAGAAAGAGTGTTTCAGAACTGCTCAATCAAATGTAAGCTTCAATCATGTTAGTTGAATGCACAGAACTGAAAGAAGTTTCACAGAGTGCTTCTGTGTAGTTTTTATTTGAGGATATTCCGTTTTCCCATATAGATCCCTTTGAGCTCCGAATGTCTACTTACAGTTTAAACAGAAAGTGTGCTTCAGAACTGCTCAATTAAAAGTAAGATACAGCTCTTTTAGTTGAATGGAAAGAACAGAAAGGAGCTTCACCGAATGCTTCTGTGTAGTTTTCATTTGAGGATAATCCTTTTTCAACTATTCATCCCGTAGCGCTCTGAATGTCCACTTGCAGTTTCTACAGAAAGAGTGTTTCAGAACTGCTCAATCAAAAGTTAACTTCAACTCTGTTAGTTGAATGCACACAACAGAAAGAAGTTTCACAGAATGCTTCTGTGTACTTTTTATTTGAATATATTCCTTTTTCCACTATAGGCACCTTAGGGCTCGGATTGTCCACCTGCACTTTCTACAGAAAGAGTGTTTCAGAACTGCTCAATCAAAAGTTTGCTTCAACTGTGTTAGTTGAATGCCCAGAAGAGAAAGACGTTTCACAGAATGCTTCTGTGCAGTTTTATTTGAAGATATTTCTTTTCCATTATAGGCCAATTAGCTCTCCGAATGTCCACTTGCAGTTTCAACAGAATGTGTGTTTCAGAACTGCTCCAACAAAGGTAACCTTGAACTCTGTTAGTTCAATGCCCAGAACTGAAAGAAGTTCCACAGAATGCTTCTGTTTAGTTTTTATTTGAGGATATTCCTTTTTCCAATATAGGCCCCTTAGGACTCTGTATGTCCACTTGCAGTTTCTACAAAAAGAGTGTTTCAGAACTGCTCAATAAAAAGTTAACTTCAACTCTGTTAGTTGAATGCACACAACGGAAAGAAGTTTCACAGAATACTCCTGTGTAGTTTTTATTTGAAGTTAGTGTTTTTCCACTATAGGCAACTTAGGTCTCGGATTTTCCACTTGCACTTTCTAGAGTAAGACTGTTTCAGAACTGCTCAATCAAATGTAAGCTTCAATTCTGTTATTTCAATGCACAGAACAGAAAGAAGTTTCACAGAATGCTTCTGTGTAGTTTTTATTTGAAGATATTCCTTTTTCAACTATAGGACCCTTACAGCTCCGAATGTCCACTTGCAGTTTCTACAGAAAGAGTGTTTCAGAACTGCTCAATCAAAAGTTAACTTCAACTCTGTTAGTTGAATGCAGACAACGGAAGGAAGTTTCACAGAATGCTTCTGTGTAGTTTTTATTTGAAGATATGCTTTTTCCACTATAGGCACCTTGGGGCTCGGATTGTCCACTTGCACTTTCTCGAGAAAGAGTGTTTCAGAACCGCTCAATCAAAGGTAAGCTTCAATTCAGTTAGTTGAATGCACAGAACAAAAGAGGTTTCAAAGAATGCTTCTGTGTTGTTTTTATTTGAAGGTATTCCTTTTTCCCACATAGATCCCTTTGAGCTCCGAATGTCTACGTACAGTTTAAACAGAAAGTGTGCTTCAGAACTGCTCAATTAAAAGGAAGATACAGCTCCTTTAGTTGAATGGAAAGAAAAGAAAGAAGCTTCACCGAATGCGTCTGTGTAGTTTTCATTTGAGGATAATTCTTTTCCACTATACGTCCCGTAGCACTCTGAATGTCCACTTGCAGTTTCTACAGACAGAGCGTTTCAGAACTGCTCAATCAAATGTAAGTTTCAACTCTGTTAGTTGAATGCACAGAACAGAAAGAAGTTTCACAGAATGCCTCTGTGTAGTTTTCATTTGAAGATATTCCTTTTTCCATTATAGGCCTCTTAGCGCTCCGACTGTCCACTTGCAGTTTCTACAGAAAGAGAGTTTCAGAACTCCTCATTCAAAAACAAACTTCAACTCTCTTAACTGAATGCACAGAACAGAAAGAGGTTTCACAGAATGCTACTGAGTAATTTTTATTTAAGGATATTCCTTTTTCCATAATAGGCCCCTTAGACCTCGGAATATCCAGTTGCATTTTCTACAGAAAGAGTGTTTCAGAACTGCTCAATCAAAAGAAAGCTTCAACTCTGTTAGTTGAATGCACAGAACAGAAAGAACTTGCACAGAATGCTTCTGTGTATTTTTCATTTGAGGATATTCCATTTTCCACTATAGGCCCCTCACGCCTCCGAATGTCCACTTGCAGTTTCTACAGAAAGTGTGTTTCAGAAATGCACAATCAAAAGTATGCTTCAACTCTGTAAGTTAAATGCAAAGAACAGAAAGAATTTTCAGAGAGTGCTTCTGTGGAGTTTTTACTTGAAGATAATTCTTTTTCCAGTGTACGCCCCTTACTGCTGCGAATGTCCACTTGCAGTTTGTACAGAAAGAGTGTTTCAGAACTGCTCAATCAAAAGTAACCTTCAGCTCTGTTTGTTGAATGCAAAGAACAGAAAGAAGTTTCACAGAACACTGCTGTGTAGTTTTTATTTGAGGATATACCTTTTTCCACTATAGGTCCCTTAGCGCTTCGAAAGTCCACTTGCAGTTTCAACAGAAAGTGTGTTTCAGAACTGCTCAATTACAAGTAAGCTTCAGCTCTGTTAGTTGCATGCAAAGAACAGAAAGGAGCTTCACAGAATGCTTCCGTGTAGTTTTTATTTGAGGATCATACTTTTTAAACTATACGTCCCTTAGCGCTCAGATGTCCACTTGCAGTTTCTACATAAAGAGCGTTTCAGAACTGCTCAATCAAAAGTAAGGTTCAACTCTGTTAGTTGAATGCACAGAACAGAAAGAAGTTTCACAGAATGCTTCTGTGTAGTTTTTATTTGTGGATATTCCTTTTTCCACTATAGGTCCCTTAGCGCTCCGCCTTTCCACTTGCAGTTTCAACAGAAAGTGTGTTTCTGAACTGCTCAATTAAAAGTAAGCTTGAAAGATGTTAGTTGAATGCACAGAATGGAAAGAATTTTCACAGAATTATTCTTTGTAGTTTTTATTTCAAGATATTCCTTTTTCCACTATAGGCACTTTGAAACTCCGAATGTCCACTTCCAGTTTCTACAGAAAGAGTGTTTCAGAACTGCTCAGTCAAAAATAAGCTTCACCTCTGTCAGTTGAATGCACAGAAGAGAAAGTAGTTTCACAGAATTCTTCTGTGTAGTTTTCATTTGAAGATATTCCGTTTTCCACTATAGGCCCCTTAGAGCTCCGAATGTCCACTTGCAGTTTCTAGAGAAAGAGTGTTACAGAACTGCT
Source organism: Hylobates moloch (assembly GCF_009828535.3). Lineage (NCBI taxonomy): Eukaryota > Metazoa > Chordata > Mammalia > Primates > Hylobatidae > Hylobates > Hylobates moloch. The sequence continues at coordinate 8,843 of NW_026652670.1, forward strand.
CAATCAAAAGTAAGCTTCAACTCTGTTAGCTGAAGGCACAGAACAGAATGACGTTTCACAGAATGCTTCTGTGTAGTTTTTATTTGAAGATATTTCTTTTTCCATTATAGGCCCCTTAGCACTCCGAATGTACACTTTCAGTTTCTACAGAAGGAGCGTTTCAGAACTGCTCAATCAAAAGTAAGGTCCAACTCTGTAAGTTGAATGCACAGAACAGAATGTAGTTTCACAGAATGCTTCTGTGTACTTTTTATTTGAAGATATTCCTTTTTCCACTGTAGGCCCCTTAGCGCTCTGTATGTCCACTTGCTGTTCCTACAGAAAGAGTGTTTCAGAACTGCTCAATCAAAACTTAACTTCAACTTTGTTAGTTGAATGCACACAACAGAAAGAAGTTTCACAGAATGCTTCTATGTAGCTTTTATTGGAAGATATTCCTTTTTCCACTATAGGCACCTTATTGCTCGGATTGTCCAATTGCACTTTCTACAGAAAGTGTTTTTCAGAACTGCTCCATCAAAAGTTTGCTTCAAATCAGTTATTTGAATGCACAGAACAGAAAGAAGTTCAAAGGAATGCTTCTGTGTAATTTTTATTTGAACATATTCCTTTTTCTACTATAGGCCCCATAGCGCTCCGAATGTCCACATGCAGTTTCGAGAGAAAGAGTGTTTCAGGACTGCTCAATCAAATGTAAGCTTCAGCTCTGTTAGTTGAATGCAACGAACAGAAAGAAGATTCACAGAATGCTTCTGTGTAGTTTTTATTTGAGGATAAACCATTTTCCACTATAGGCCCCTTGTCGCACTGTATGTCCACTTGCAGTTTCTACAGAAAGGTTGTTTCAGAACTGCTCAAAAGTAAGCTTCAACACTCTTAGTTGAATGCACAGAACAGAAAGTAGTTTCGCAGAATGCTTCTGTGTAGTTTTTGTTTGAAGATATTCCTTTTTCCGCACTAGTCCCCTTAGCGCTCTGTATGTCCACTTGCAGTTTCTACAGAAAGAGTCTTTCAGAACTGCTCAATCAAAAGTTAACTTCAACTCTGTTAGTTGAATGCACACAACAGAAAGAAGGTTCACAGAATGCTTCTGTGTAGTTTTTATTTGAGGACATTCCTTTTTCCACTATGCGTCCCTTAGCGCTCTGAATGTTTCCTTGCAGTTTCTACAGAAAGAGTGTTTCAGAACTGCTCAATCAAAAGTAAGGTTGAATTCCGTTAGTTGAATGCACAGAACAGAAAAAGGTTTCACAGAATGCTTCTGTGTAGTTTTTATTTGAAGGTATTCCTTTTTCCACTGTAGGCCCCTTAACGCTCAGAGTGTCCACTTGCAGTTTCTACAGAAATAGTGTTACAGAACTGCTCAATCAAAAGTAAGCTTCAACTCTTTTAGCTGAAGGCACAGAACAGAAAGACGTTTCAAAGAATGCTTCTGTGTATTTTTTATGTGAAGATATTACTTTTTCCATTTTAGGCCCCTTAGCGCTTTGAATGTCCACTTGCAGTTTCAACAGAAAGTGTGTTTCAGAACTGCTCAAACAAAAGCAACCTTCAATACTGTCAGTTCAATTGCCAAGAACAGAAAGAAGTTTCACAGAGTGCTTCTGTGTAGTTTTTATTTGAGGATATATCTTTTTCCACTATAGGTCCCATAGCACTCAGAAAGTACACTTTCAGTTTCAACAGAAAGTGTGTTTCAGAACTGCTCAATTAAAAGTAAGCTTGAGCTCTGTTAGTTGAATGCAAAGAACAGAAAGGAGCTTCACAGAATGCTTCTGTGTAGTTTTTAATTGAGGATCATTCTTTTTCCACTATACGTCCCGTAGCGCTCTGAATGTCCACTTGCCGTTTCTACATAAAGAGCGTTTCAGAACTGCTCAATCAAAAGTAAGGTTCAACTCTGTTAGTGGAATGCACAGAGCAGAGAGAAGTTTCACAGAATGCTTCTGTGTAGTTTTTATTTGAAGATATTCCTTTTTCCACTGAAGGACCCATAGCGCTCTGTATGTCCACTTGCAGTTTCTACAGAAAGAGTGTTTCAGAACTGCTCAATCAAAAGTTTACTTCAACTCTGTTGGTTCAATGCACACCACAGAAAGAAGTTTCACTGAAGGCTCTGTGTAGTTTTTATTTGAAGATAATCCATTTTCCACTATACGCAACTTAGGGATCATATTGTCCACTTGCACTTTCTGCAGAAAGAGTGTTTTAGAACTGCTCAATCAAAAGTTTCCTTCAAATCTGTTAGTTGAATGCACAGAACAGAAAGAAGTTTCACAGAATGATTCTGTGTAGTTTTTATTTGAAGATATTCCTTCTTCCACGGTAGGCACATTAGGGCTCGGATTGTCCACTTGCACTTTCCACAGAAAGAATGTTTTAGAACGGCTCAATCAAAATTTTGCCTCAACGCTGTTACTTGAATGCACAGAACAGAAAGAAGTTTAACGGAAAGCTTCTGTGTAGTTTTTATTTTAAGATATTCCTTTTTCAACTATAGGGACCTTAGAGCTCCAAATGACCACTTGCAGTTTCTACAGAAAGAGAGTTTCAGAACTGCTCAATCAAATGTAAGCTTCAATTCTGGTAGTTGAAGGCACAGAACAGAAAGAAGTTAAACAGAATGCTTCTGTGTAGTTTTTATTTGAGGATATGCCTTTTTCCTCTATAGGTTCCGTAGCGCTCCAAAGGTCCACTTGCAGTTTCAACAGAAAGTGTGTTTCAGAACTGCTCAATTAAAAATAAGCTTCAACACTCTTAGTTGAATGAACCGAATGGAAAGGGTATTCACAGAATGATTCTGTGTAGTTTTTATTTCAAGATATACTTTTTGCACTATTGGCATATTTAAGCTCCGATTTTCCACTTTTAGTTTCTACAGAAAGAGTGTTTCAGAACTGCTCAATCAAGTGTAAGCTTCAGCGCTGTTAGTTGAATGCAAAGAACAGAAAGAAGTTTCACAGAATGGTTCTGTGTAGTTTTTATTTGAGGATTTTCCTTTTTCCACTATAGGCACCTTAGGGCTCGGATTGTCAACTTCCAGTTTGTACAGAAAGAGTGTTTCAGAACTGCTCAATCAAAAGTAAGATTCAACTCTGTTAGTTGAATGCACAGAAGAGAAAGAAATTTCACAGAATGTTTCTGTGTAGTTTTCATTTGAAGATATTCCTTTTTCCACTATAGCCACCTTAGGGCTCGGATTGTCAACTTGCACTTTGTACAGAAAGAGTGTTTCAGAAATGCTCAATCAGAAGTTAACTTCAAATCTATCAGTTGAATGCACACAACAGAAAGAAATTTCACAGAATGTTTCTGTGTAGTTTTTATTTGAAGATATTCCTTTTTCCACTATAGGCACCTTAGGGCTCGGATTGTCAACTAGCACTTTCTACATAAAGAGTGTTTCAGAACTGCTTAATGAAAAGTTTGCTTCAAATCTGTTAGTTGAATGCACAGAAAAGAAAGAAGTTTCACAGAAAGCTTTTGTGTAGTTTTTATTTGAAGATATTTCTTTTTCCACTATAGGCCCCTTAGCGCTCAGAATGTCCACTGGCAGTTTCTAGAGAAATAGTGTTTCAGAACTGCTCAATCAAATGTAAGCTTCAATTCTGTTAGTTGAATGCACAGAACAGAAAGAAGTTTCACAGAATGCTTCTGTGTGGGTTTTATTTGAGGATATTTCTTTTTCTTCTGTAGGTCCCTTAGCGCTCCGACTGTCCACTTGCAGTTTCAACAGAAAGTGTGTTTCAGAACTGCTCAATTAAAAGTAAGCTTGAACGCTGTTAGTTGAATGCACAGAATGGAAAGTGTTCTCACAGAATGTTTCTGTGTAGTTTTTATTTCAAGATATTCCTTTTTCCACTACAGGCACATTTAAGCTCCTATTGTCCACTTCCTGTTTCTACAGAAAGAGTGTTTCAGAACTGCTCAAACAAAAATAAACTTCAACTCTGTTAGTTCAATGCATAGAAGAGAAAGAAGTTTCACCGAATTCTTTTCTGTAGTTTTCAATTGAAGATATTCCGTTTTCCACTGTAGGCCCCTTAGAGCTCCGAAAGTACAATTGCAGTTTCTACAGAAAGAGTGTTACAGAACTGCTCAATCAAAAGTAACCTTCAACTCTGTTAGCTGAAAGCACAGAAAAGAAAGACGTTTCACAGAATGCTTCTGTCTAGTTTTTATTTGAAGATATTACTTTTTCCATTATAGGCCCCTTAGCGCTCCGAATGTACACATTCAGTTTCTACAGAAAGAGTGTTTCAGAACTGCTCAATCAAAAGTAGGCTTCAACTCTGTTAGTTCAATGCCAAGAACAGAAAGAAGTTTCATAGAGTGCTTCTGGGTAGTTTTTATTTGAGGATATTCATTTTCCATTATAGGCCCCTTAGGGCTCCGAATATCCAGTTGCAGTTTCAACAGAAAGTGTGTTTCAGAACTGCTCAATTAAAAGTAAGCTTCAGCTCTGTTAGCTGAATGCAAAGAACAGAAAGAAGCTTCACAGAATGCTTCTGTGTAGTTTTTATTTCAGGATAATACTTTTTCCAGTATACGTAAAGTAACGCTCTGAATTTCCCTTGCAGTTTCTGCAGAAAGAGTGTTTCAGAATTGCTCAATCAAAAGTTAACTTCAACTCTGTTTCTCGAATGCACACAACAGAAAGAAGTTTCAAAGAATGCTTCTGTGTAGTTTTATTTGAAGATATTCCTTTTTCCACTATAGGCACCTTAGGGCTCGGATTGTTCACTTGCAGTTTCTACAGAAAGAGTGTTTCAGAACTGCACAATCAAAAGTTTGCTTCAAATCTGTTAGTTGAATGCACAGAACAGAAAGAAGTTTCACAGAATGTTTCTGTGTAGTTTTCATTTGAAGATATTCGTTTTTCCACTGTAGGCCTCTTAGCGCTCCGACTGTCCACTTGCAGTTTCTACAGAAAGAGAGTTTCATAACTCCTCAATCAGAAACAAACTTCAACTCTCTTAGCTGAATGCACTGAAAAGAAAGAAGTTTCACAGAATGCTTCTGAGTAGTTTTTATTTGAGGATATTCCTTTTTCCACAATAGTCCCCTTAGAGCTCCGAATGTCCAGTTCCATTTTCTACAGAAAGTGTTTCAGAACTGCTCAATCAAAAGTAAGCTTCAACTCTGTTATTTGAATGCACAGAACAGAAAGAACTTGCACAGAATTCTTCTGTGTATTTTTCATTTGAGGATATACCGTTTTCCACTATAGGCCCCTTAGCGCTGCGAATGTCCACTTGCATTTTCAACATAAAGAGTGTTTCAGAACTAATCAATCAAACGTAAGCTTCAACTGGGTTTGTTGAATGGACACAACAGGAAGAGGTTTCACAGAATGCTTCTGTGTAGTTTTTATTTGAGGATAAACCTTTTTCCACTATAGGCCCCTTATCGCTCTGTATGTCCACTTGCAGTCTCTACAGAAAGACTGTTTCAGAACTGCTCAGTCAAAAGTAAGATTCAACTCTGTTAGTAGAATGCACACAACAGAAATAAGTTTCACAGAATGCTTCTGTGTAGTTTTTATTTGGAGATATTCCTTTTTCCACTATAGGCCCCTTAGCGCTGAGAATGTCCATTTGTAGTTTCTACAGAAAGAGTGATTCAGAACTCCTCAATCAAAAGTAAGCATCAGCTCTGTTGGATGAATGCAGTGAACAGAAAGGAGCTTCACAGAATGCATCTGTGTAGTTTTTATTTGAGGATATTCCTTTTTCCTCTATACGTCCCTGAGCGCTTTGAATGTCCGCCTGTAGTTTATACAGAAAGAGTGTTTCAGAGCTCCTCAATCAAAAGTAAGGATCAACTCCATTAGTTGAATGCACGGAATAGAAAGAAGTTTCACAGAATGCTTCTGTGTAGTTTTTATTTGAAGATATTCCTTTTTCCACTGTAGGCCCCTTAGCGCTCTGAATGTCCACTTGCAGTTTCTACAGAAAGAGTCTTTCAGAACTGCTCAATCAAAAGTTAACTTCAAATCTGTTAGTTGAATGCACACAACAGAAAGAAATTTCACAGAATGTTTCTGTTTCGTTTTTATTTGAAGATATTCCTTTTTCCCCTATAGGCACCTTAGGGCTCGGATTGTCCACCTGCTCTTTCTACAGAAAGAGTGTTTCAGAACTACTTAATCAAAAGTTTGCTTCAACTCTGTTAGTTGAATGCACAGAAAAGAAAGAAGTTTCACAGAATGCTTCTGTGTAGTTTTTATTTGAGGATATTCTTTTTCCACTGTAGGTCCCTTAGCCCTCCGACTGTCCACTTGCAGTTTCAACAGAAAGTTTGTTTCAGAACTGCTCAATTAAAAGTAAGCTTCAACGCTGTTAGTTGAATGCACAGAATGGAAAGAGTTTTCACAGAAATTTCTGTGTAGTTTTTATTTCAAGATATTCCTTTTTCCACTACAGGCACGTTGAAGCTCTGATTGTGCACTTCCAGTTTCTACAGAAAGAGTGTTTCAGAACTGCTCAATCAAAAATAAGTTTCAACTCTGTTAGTTGAATGCACAGAAGAGACAGAAGTTTCACAGAATTCTTCTGTGTAGTTTTCATTTGAAGATATTCCGTTTTCCCCTATAGGCCCCTTAGAGCTCCGAAAGTACAATTGCAGTTTCTACAGAAAGAGTCTTACAGAACTGCTCAATCAAAAGTAAGCTTCAACTCTGTTAGCTTAAGGCACAGAAAAGAAAGTCGTTTCCCAGAATGATTCTCTGTAGTTTTTATTTGAAGATATTTCGTTTTCCATTATAGGCTCATTAGCACTCCGATTGTACACTTTCAGTTTCTACAGAAAGAGTGTTTCAGAACTGCTTAATCAAATGTAGGCTTCAACTCTCTTAGTGGAATGCACCGAACAGAAAGAAGTTTCACATAACGCTTCTGTGTAGTTTTTATTTGAATATAATCCTTTTTCCACTATAGGCCCTTCAGTGCTCAGAATGACCACTTGCAGTTTTTAGAGAAACTGTGTTTCAGAAATGGTCAATAAAAAGGAAGCTTCAACTCTGTCAGTGGAATTCACAGAACAGAAAGAATTTTGACAGAATGCCTATTTGTAGTTTTTATTTGAAGATATTCCTTTTTCCACCTTTGGACCCTTAGTGCTCCGAATGTCCACTTGCAATTTCTACAGAAAGTGTGTTTCAGAACTGCTGAATCAAAAGTAAACTTCAGCTCTGTTAGTTGAATGCAAAGAACAGAAAGAAGTTTCACAGAATACGGCCGTGTAGCTTTTATTTGAGGATAAGCCTGTTTCCACTATACGTCCCGTAGCGCTCTGAATGTCCACTTGCAGTTTCTACAGAAGGAGTATTTCAGAACTGCTCAAGCAAATGTAAGGTTCAACTGCGTTAGTTGAATGCACAGAACGGAAAGAAGTTTCACCGAATGCTTCTGTGTAGTTTTGATTTGAAGATATTCCTTTTTACACCGTAGGCCCCTTAGCGCTCTGTACGTCCCATTGCAGTTTCTACAAAAAGAGTGTTTCAGAACTGCTCAATCAAAAGTTAACATCAACTCTGTTAGTTGAATGCACCAAACAGAAAGAAGTTTCACAGAATGCTTCTGTTTAGTTTTTATTTGAGGATATAGCTTTTTCCACTCTAGGTCCCTTAGGGCTCCGAAAGTACACTTGCAGTTTCAACAGAAATTGTGTTTCAGAACGGCTCAATCAAAAGTAAGCTTCAACTCTGTTAGCTGAAGGGACAGAACAGAAAGACGTTTCACAGAATGCTTCTGCGTAGTTTTTATTTGAAGATATTACTTTTTCCTTTATAGGCCACTTAGCGCTCCAAATGTACTCTTTCAGTTTCTACAGAAAGAGTGTTTCATAACTGCTCAATCAAAAGTAAGCTTCAACTCTGTTGGTGGAATGCACAGAACAGAAAGGAGTTTCACAGAACGCTTCTGTGTAGTTTTATTTGAAGACAATCCTTTTTCCACTATAGCTCCTTCAGCGCTCAGAATGACCACTTGCAGTTTCTAGAGAAAGAGTGTTTCATAAATGGTCGATCAAAAGTAAGCTTCAACTCTGTTAGTGGAATGCACAGAACAGAAAGAAGTTTGACAGAATGCTTATTTGTAGTTTTTATTTGAAGATATTCCTTTTTCCACTTTTGGCCTCTTAGTGCTCCGAATGTCCACTTTCAATTTCTACAGAAAGTGTGTTTCAGAACTGCTCAATCAAAAGTAAGCTTCAACTCTGGTAGTTGAATGCAAAGAACGGAAAGAAGTTTCACAGAATGCTTCTGTGTAGTTTTTATTTGAGGATAATTCTTTTTCCACTATAGGCCCCTTAACGCTCTGTATGTCCACTTTCACTTTCTACAGAAAGATTCTTTCAGAACTGCTCTGTCAAAAGTAAGGTTCAACTCTGTTAGCGGAATGCATAGAACAGAAGGAAGTTTCACAGAATGCTTCTATGTAGTTTTTATTGGAAGATATTTCTTATTCCACTATAGGCCCCTTAGCGCTGCTAATGTCCACTTGCACTTTCTACAGAAAGAGTGTTTGAGAACTGCTCAATAAAAAGTAAGCTTCAGCTCTGCTAGTTGAATGCAATGAACAGAAAGACGCTTCACAGAATGCTTCTGTGTAGTTTTTATTTGAGGATATTCCTTTTTCCGCTATACGTCCCTTAGCGCTCTGAATGTCCACTTGCTGCTTCTACAGAAAGAGTGTTTCAGAACTCCTCAATCAAAAGTAAGGTTGAATTCCGTTAGTTGAATGCACAGAACAGAAAGAAGTTTCACAGAATGCTTCTGTTTAGTTTTTATTTGAAGGTATTCCTGTTTCCACTGTAGGCCCCTTAACGCTCAGAGTGTCCACTTGCAGTTTCTACAAAAAGAGTGTTACAGAACTGCTCAATGAAAAGTAAGCTTCAACTGTTTTAGCTGAAGGCACAGAACAGAAAGACGTTTCAAAGAATGCTTCTGTGTATTTTTTATTTGAAGATATTCCTTTTTCCATTATAGGCCCCTTAGCGCTCTGGATGTCCACTTGCAGTTTCAACAGAAAGTGTGTTTCAGAACTGCTCAAACAAAAGCAACCTTCCACTGTGTTAGTTCAATGCCAAGAACAGAAAGAAGTTTCACAGAGTGCTTCTGTGTAGTTTTTACATGAGGATATTCCTTTTTCCATTATAGGCCCTTTAGGGCTCCGAATATCCACTTGCAGTTTCAACAGAAAATGTGTTTCAGAACTGATCAATTAAAAGTAAGCTTCAGCTCTGTTTGTTGAATGCAAAGAAGAGAAAGAAGTTTCACAGAATGCTTCTGTGTAGTTTTATTTGAAGATATTCCTTTTTCCTCTATAGGCACCTAAGGGCTCGGATTGTCCACTTGCAGTTTCTACATAAAGAGAGTTTCAGAACTCATCAATCAAAAACAGACTTCAACTCTCTTGGCTGAATGCACAGAACAGAAAGTAGTTTCACAGAATGCTTCTGAGTAGTTTTTATTTGAGGATATTCCTTTTTACATAATAGGCCCCTTAGGGCTCCGAATGTCCAGGTGTATTTTCTACAGAAAGAGTGTTTCAGAACTGCTCAATCAAAAGTAACCTTCAACTCTGTTAGTTGAATGCACAGAACAGAAAGAACTTGCACAGAATGCCGCTGTGTATTTTTTATTTGAGGATATTCCATTTTCCACTGTACGCCCCATACCGCTGCGAATGTGCAATTGCTGTTTCTACAGAAAGACTGTTTCAGAACTGCTCAATGAAAAGTAAGCTTCAGCTCTGTTAGTTGAATGCAAAGAAGAGAAAGAAGTTTCACAGAATGCTTCTATGTAGCTTTTATTGGAAGATATTCCTTTTTCCACTATAGGCACCTTATTGCTCGGTTTGTCCACTTGCACTTTATACAGAAAGAGTGTTTCAGAACTGCTCAATCAAAAGTTTGCTTCAAATCAGTTAGTTGAATGCACAGAACAGAAAGATGTTTCAAGGAATGCTTCTGTGTAATTTTTATTTCAACATATTACTTTGTCCACTATAGGCCCCTTAGCGCTCCGAATGTCCACCTGCAGTTTCTACAGAAAGAGTGTTTCAGGACTGCTCAAACAAATGTAAGCTTCAATTCTGTTAGTTGAATGCACAGAACAGAAAGAAGTTTCACAGAATGCTTCTGTGTAGATTTTATTTGAGGGTATTCCTTTTTCCACTATAGGTCCCTTAGCGCTCTGTATGTCCACTTGCAGTTTCAACAGAAAGTGTGTTTCAGAACTGCTCAATCAAAAGTAAGCTTCAGCTCGCTTAGTTAAATGCAAAGAACAGAAAGAAGCTTCACAGAATGATTCTGTGTAGTTTTTATTTTAGGATAATTCTTTTTCCACTATTCGTCCCGTAGCACTCCGACTGTCCACTTGCAGTTTCAACAGAAAGTGTGTTTCAGAGCTGCTCAATTAAAAGTAAGCTTGAACGCTGTTAGTTGAATGCACAGAACGGAAAGAGTTTTCACAGAATGTTTCTGTGTAGTTTTTATTTCAAGATGTTCCTTTTTCCACTACTGGCACATTGAAGCTCTGATTGTCCACTTCCAGTTTCTACAGAAAGAGTGTTTCAGATCTGCTCAAACAAAAATAAGCTTCAACTCTGTTAAATGAATGCACAGAAGAGAAAGAAGTTTCACAGAATTCTTCTGTGTAGTTTTCATTTGAAGATATTCCGTTTTCCACTATAGGCCCCTTAGAGCTCCGAAAGTACAATTGCAGTTTCTACAGAAAGAGTGTTACAAAACTGCTCAATCAAAAGTAAGCTTCAACTCTGTCAGCTGAAGGCACAGAAAAGAAAGACGTTTCACAGAAGGCTTCTGTGTAGTTTTTATTTGAAGATATTATTTTTTCCATTATAGGCCCATTAGCGCTCCGATGGTACACTTTCAGTTTCTACAGAAAAAGAGTTTCAGAACTCCTCAAACAAAAACAAACTTCAACTCTCTTAGCTGAATGCACAGAAGAGAAAGAAGTTTAAGAGAATGCTTCTGTGTAGTTTTTATTTGTGGATAATCCTTTTTCCACTATACGTCCCGCAGAGCTCTGAATGTCCAATTGCAGTTTCTACAGGAGGGGTGTTTCAGAACTACTCAATCAGAAGTAAGGTCCAACTCTGTTAGTTGAATGCAAAGAACGGAAAGAAGTTTCACAGAATGCTTCTGTGTAGTTTTTATTTGAGGATAATTCTTTTTCCACTACACGTCCTTCAGCGCTTTGAATGTCCACTTCCAGTTTCTACAGAAGGAGTGTTTCCGAACTGCTCAATCAAAAGTTAACTTCAACTCTGTTACTTGAATGCACACAATAGAAAGAAGTTTCACAGAATGCTTCTGTGTTGTTTTTATTTGAAGATTTTTTTTTCCACAATAGGCACCTTAGGGCTCGGATTGTCCACTTGCATTTTCTACAGAAAGAGTGTTTCAGAACTGCTCAATCAAAAGTTTGCTTCAACTCTGTTAGTTGAATGCACAGAACAGAAAGAAGTTTCGCAAAATGCTTCTGCGTAGTTTTTATTTGAAGATATTCCTTTTTCCACTATAGGTCCATTAGCTCTCAGAATGTCCACTTGCAGTTTCAACAGACATTGTGTTTCAGACCTGCTCAATCAAAAGTAAGCTTCAGCTCTGTTAGTTGAATGCAAAGAACAGGAAGAAGTTTCACAGAATGCCTCAGTGTAGTTTTTATTTGAGGATAATCCTTTTTCTACTGTACGTCCCCTAGCGCTCAGAATGTCCACTTGCAGTTTCTACAGAAGGAGAGTTAAAGAACAGCTGAATCAAATGCAAGCTTCAATTCTGTTAGTTCAATGCACAGAAGAGAAAGAATTTTCACAGAGTGCTTTTGTGTAGTTTTTATTTGAAGATATTCCTTTTTCCAGTATATGCCCCTTAGCACTCCGAATGCCCACTTGCAGTTTCAACAGAAAGTGTGTATCTGAACTGCTCAATCAAAAGTAAGCTTCAGCTCGGTTAGTTGAATGCACACAATAGAAAGAGGTTGCACAGAATGCTTCTGTGTAGTTTTTATTTGAGGATAAATTTTTCCACTGTAGGCCCCTTAACGCTCTGTATGTCCACTTGCAGTTTCTACAGAAAGAGTGTTTCAGAACTGCTCAGTCAAAAGTAAGATTCAACTCTGTTAGTGGAATGCACAGAACAGAAAGTAGTTTCACAGAATGTTTCTGTGTTGTTTGTATTTTGAAGATATTCCTTTTTCCACTATACACCCCTTAGCGCTGCGAATATCACCTTGCAGTTTCTACAGAAAGAGTGTTTCAGAACTGCTCAGTCAAATGTAAGTTTCAAATCTGTTAGGTAAATGTAAAGAACAGAAAGAAGTTTCACAGAATTCTTCTGTGTAGTTTATATTTGAAGTTATTCCGTTTTCCACTACAGGCCCCTTAGCACTGCGAATGTCCACATGCAATTTCTACAGAAAGATTGTTTCAGAACTGCTCAAGCAAAAGTAAGCTTCAGCTCTGTTAGTTGAATGCAAAGAACAGAAAGAAGTTTCACAGAATGCTTCTGTGTAGTTTTTATTTGAGGATAAACTTTTTCCACTATAGGCACTTTAGGGCTCGGATTGTCCACTTGCACTTTCTACAGAAAGAGTGTTTCAGAACTGCTCAATCAAAAGTCTACTTCAACTGTGTCAGTTGAGTGCACAGAACAGAAAGAAGTTCCACAGAATGCTTCTGTGTAGTTTTTATTTGAAGATATTCCTTTTTCCACTATAGGTCCCTTATTGCTCGAAATATCCACTTGCAGTTTCTAGACAAAGAGTGTTTCAGAACTGCTCAATCAAAAGTAAGCTTCATTTCTGTTAGTTAAATGCACAGAACAGAAAGAAGTTTCACAGAATGCTTCTGTGTAGTTTTTATTTGAGGATATTATTTTTTCCAATATAGGTCTCTTAGCGTGCCGAATGTCCAATTGCAGTTTCAACAGAAAGTGCGTTTCAGAACGGCTCAATTAAAAGTAAGCTTCAGCTCTGTTAGTTGAATGCAAAGAACAGAAAGAAGATTGACAGAATGCTTCCGTGTAGTTTTTAGTTGCGGATACTCCTTTTTCCACTGGAGGCCCCTTAGCGCTCTGTATGTCCATTTACAGTTTCTACAGAAAGAGTGTTTCAGAACTGCTCAATGAAAAGTTAAATTCAACCCTGTTAGTTGAATGCACACAACAGAAAAAGTTCACAGAATGCTTCTGTGTAGTTTATATTTGATGATATTCCTTTTTCCACTATAGGCACCTTAGGGCTCGGATTGTCCACTTGCACTTTCTACAGAAAGTGTGTTTCACAACTGCTCAATCAAAAGTTTGTTTCAACTCTGTTAGTTGAATGCACAGAAAAGAAAGGAGTTTCACAGAGTGCTTCTGTGTAGTTTTTATTTGAAGATGTTCCTTTTTCCACTATAGGCCCCTTAGCGCTCCGAATGTCCACTTGCGGTTTCAACACAAACTGTGTTTCAGAACTGCTCAAAAAAAAGTAAGCTTGAATGCTGTTACTTGAATGCACAGAACGGAAATTGTTTTCACAGAATGATTCTCTGTAGTTTTTATTTCACGATATTCGTTTTTAAACTATAGGCAACTTGAAGCTCCGAATGTCCACTTACAGTTTCTATAAAAAGGGTGTTTCAGAACTGCTCAATCAAAAGTAAGGTTCAACACTGTTAGTTGAATGCACAGAACAGAAAGAAGTTTCATAGAATGCTTCTGTGTAGTTTTTATTTGAAGATAATCCTTTTTCCGCTATAGGTCCCTTAGCGTTCCGAATGTTCACTTGCAGTTTCTACAGAAGGAGTGATTCAGAACTGCTCAATCAAAAGATAACTTCAACTCTGTTAGTTGAATGCACAGAAGTTTCACAGAATGCTTCAGTGAAGTTTTTATTTGAATATATTCCCTTTTCCACTTAAGGCACCTTAGAGCTCCGAATGTCCACTTGCAGTTTCTACAGATAGAGTGTTTCAGAACTGCTCAATCAAAAGTGTACTTCAACTCTGTTAGTTGAATGCACAGAAGAGAAAGAAGTTTTACAGAATGCTACTGTGTAGTTTTTATTTGAAGGTATTCCTTTTTCCAAAATAGGCCCCTTAGCTCTCCGGTTGTCCACTTGCAGTTTCCATAGAAATAGTGTTTCATAACTGCTCAATCAAAAGTAAGCTTCAACTCTGTTGGTTGATTGCACAGAACAGAAAGAAGTTTCACAGAAGGCTTCCGTGTAGTTTTCATTTGAAGATATTCCTTTTTCCGCTATAGGCCCCTTAGCGCTCCGAATGTCCACTTGCAGTTTCTACAGAAAGAGTGTTTCAGCACTGCTCAATGAAATGTAAGCTTCAACTCTGTTAGTTGAATGCACAGAACAGAAAGAAGTTTCACAGAATGTTTCTGTGTAGTTTTCATTTGAAGATATTCCTTTTTCCACTATAGGCCCCTTTGCGCTCCGAGTGTCCACTTGCAGTTTCTACAGAAAGAGAGTTTCAGAACTTCTCAATCAAAAACGAACTTCAACTCCCTTAGCTGAATGCACAGAACAGAATGAAGTTTCACAGAATGCTTCTGTGTAGTTTTTATTTCAGAATATTCCTTTTTCGATAATAGGCCACTTAGAGCTCCGAATGTCCACTAGCATTTTCTACAGAAAGAGTTTTTCAGAACTGCTCAAGCAAAAGTAAGCTTCAACTCTGTTAGTTGAATGCACAGAACAGACAGAAGTTTCACAGAGTGCTTCTGTGTAGTTTTTATTTGAAGATGTTCCTTTTTCCACTGTAGTTCCCTTAATGCTCCGACTGTCCACTTGCAGTTTCAACAGAAAGTGTGTTTCAGAACTGCTCAATTAAAAGTAAGCTTCAACGCTGTTAGTTGAATGCACAGAACGGAAAGTGTTTTCACAGAAAGTTTCTGTGTAGTTTTTATTTCAAGATATTCCTTTTTCCACTACAGGCACATTGAAGCTCTGATTGTCCACTTCCAGTTTCTACAGAAAGAGTGTTTCAGAACTGCTCAATCAAAAATCAGGTTCAACTCTTTTATTTGAATGCAAAGAAGAGAAAGAAGTTTCACAGAATTCTTCTGTGTAGTTTTCATTTGAAGATATTCCGTTTTCCACTGTAGGCCCCTTAGAGCTCCGAAACTACAATTGCAGTTTCTACAGAAAGAGTTTTACAGAACTGCTCAATCAAAAGTAAGCTTCAACTCTGTTAGCTAAAGGCACAGAAAAGAAAGACGTTTCACAGAAGGCTTCTGTGTAGTTTTTATTTGAAGATATTACTTTTTCCATTATAGGCCCTTTAGCGCTCCGTTTGTACACTTTCAGTTTCTACAGAAAGAGTGTATCAGAACTCCTCAATCAAAAGTAGGCTTAAACTCTGTTAGTGGAATGCACAGAACAGAAAGCTGTTTCACAGAACGCTTCTGTGTAGTTTTAATTTGAAGACAATCCTTTTTCCACTATAGGCTCTTCAGTGCTCAGAATGACCACTTGCAGTTTCTAGAGAAAGAGTGTTTCAGAAATCGTCAATCAAAAGTAAGTTTCAACAATGTTAGTGGAATGCACAGAACAGAAAGAAGTTTGACAGAATGCTTATTTGTCGTTTTTATTTGAAGATATTCCTTTTTCCACCTTTGGCCCCTTAGTAGTCAGAATGTCCACTTGCAATTCCTAAAAAAGTGTGTTTCAGAACTGCTGAATCAAAAGAAAGCTTCAGGTCTGTAAGTTGAATGCAAAGAACAGAAAGAAGTTTCACAGAATGCTTCTGTGTAGTTTTCATTTGAAGATATTCCTTTTTCCAGTATAGGCCCTTTAGAGCTCCGAGTGTCCACTTGCAGTTTCTACTGAAAGAGAGTTTCAGAACTCCTCAACCAAAAACAAACTGCAACTCTCTTAGCTGAATACTCAGAACAGAAAGGAGATTCACAGAATGCTTCTGTGTAGTTTTTATCTGAGGATATTCCTTTTTCCATAATAGGCCCGTTAGAGCTCCGAATATCCAATTGCATTTTCTACAGAAAGAGTGTTTCAGAACTGCTCAATCAAAAGTAAGCTTCAATTGTGTTAGTTGAATGCACAGAACAGAAGAACTTGCACCGAATGCTTCTGTGTATTTTTTATTTGAGGATATTCCATTTTCCACTATAGGCCCCTTACCGCTCCGAATTTCCACTTGCAGTTTCTACAGAACGTGTGTTTCAGAACTGCTCAATCAAAAGTAAGCTTCAACTGGGTTAGTTGAATGCACACAACAGAAAGAGGTTTCACAGAATGCTTCTCTGTAGTTTTTATTTGAGGATGAACAATTGCCACTATAGGCCCCTTATCGCTCTGTATGTCCACTTGCAGTTTCTACAGAAAGAGTGTTTCAGAACTGCTCAGTCAAAAGTAAGATTCAACACTGTTAGTGGAATGCACAGAACAGAAAGAAGATGCACAGAATGCTTCTGTGTAGTTTTTATTTGAAGATATTCCCTTTTACACTATAGGCCCCTTAGCCCTGCGAATGTCCACTTGCAGTTTCTACAGAAAGAGTGTTTCAGAACTGCTCAATCAAAAGTAAGCTTTAGCTCTCTTAGTTGAATGCAAAGAAAAGAAAGAAGTTTCACAGAATGCTTCTGTGTAGTTTTCATTTGAGGAGAATCCTTTTTCCACTATACGTCCCGTAGCGCTCTGAATGTCCACTTGCACTTTCTACAGAAAGAGTGTTTCAGAACTGCTCAATCAAAAGTAAGCTTCAACTCTGTTAGCTGAAGGCACAGAACAGAAAGACGTTTCACAGAAAGCTTCTGTGTAGTTTTTAGTTGAAGATATTACTTTTTCCATTATAGGCCCCTTAGCACTCCACATGTACAATTTCAGTTTCTACAGAAAGAGTGTTTAAGAACTGCTCAACCAAAAGTAAGCTTCAACCCTGTTAGTGGAATGCACAGAACAGAACGAAGTTTGACAGAATGCTTATATGTAGTTTTTATTTGAAGATATTCTTTTTCCACCTTTGACCCCTTAGCGCTCCGAATATCCACTTGCAGTTTCTACAGAAGTAGTGTTTCAGAACTGCTCAGGCAAAAGGAAGATTCAATTCTGTAACTGGAATGCACAGAACAGAAAGTAGTTTCACAGAATTCTTCTGTGTAGTTTTTCTTTGAAGATATTCCTTTTTCCACTATAGTGCCCTTAGAGCTGCGAATGTCCACTTGCAGTTTCTACAGAAAGAGTGTTTCAGAACTGCTCAATCAAAAGTAAGCTTCAGCTCTGTTAGTTGAATGCAAAGAAGAGAAAGAAGTTTCACAGAATGCTTCTCTGTAGTTTTTATTTGAGGATAATACTTTTTCCACTATGCGTCCCGTAGCGCTCTGAATGTCCACTTGCAGTTTCTACAGAAAGAGTGTTTGAGAACTGCTCAATCAAAAGTAAGCTTCAACTCTGTTAGCTGAAGGCAAAGAACAGAAAGACGTTTCACAGAAAGCTTCTGTGTAGTTTTTATTTGAAGATATTACTTGTTCCACTATAGGACCCTAAGCGCTGCGAATGTCCACTTGCAGTTTCTACAGAAAGAGAGTTTCAGAACTCCTCAATCAAAAACAAACTGCAACTCTCTTAACTGAATGCACAGAGTAGAAAGGAGATTCACAGAATGCTTCTGTGTAGTTTTTATCTGAGGATATTCCTTTTTCCATAAGAGGTACCTTAGAGCTCCGAATGTCCACTTGCACTTTCTAGAGAAAGTGTGTTTCAGAACTGCTCAATCAAAAGTAAGCTTCAACTGGGTTAGTTGAATGCACACAACAGAAAGAGGTTTCACAGAATGCTTCTGTGTAGTTTTTATTTGAGGATAAACCATTTCCACTATAGGCCCCTTATCGCTATGTCCACTTGCAGTTTCTACAGAAAGAGTATTTCAGAACTGCTCAGTCAAAAGTAAGATTCAACTCTCTTAGTGGAATGCACAGAACAGAAAGAAGTTTCACAGAATGCTTCCGTGTAGTTTTTATTTGAAGATATTTCTTTTTACACTATAGGCCCCTTAGCGCTGCGAATGTCCACTTGCAGTTTCTACAGAAAGAGTGTTTCAGAACTGCTCAATCAAAAGTAAGCTTCACCTCTGTTAGTTGAATGTAAAGAAAACAAAGAAGTTTCACAGAATGCTTCTGTGTAGTTTTTATTTGAGGAGATTCCTTTTTCCACTATACGTCCCGTAGCGCTCTGAATGTCCACTTGCAGTTTCTACAGAAAGAGTGTTTCAGAACTGCTCAATCAAAAGTAAGCTTCAACTCTGTTAGCTGAAGGCACAGAACAGAAAGACTTTCCACAGGGGTGGAGCCAAGATGGCCGAATAGGAACAGCTCCGTTCTCCAGCTCCCAGCCCCAGCGACACAGAAGTAGGGTGATTTCTGCATTTCTGCTTGAGGTACTGGTTTCATCTCACTAGGGAGTGCCTAACAGTGGGTGCAGGACAGACGGTGAAGCGCACTGTGCGTGAGCCGAAGCAGGACGAGGCATTGCCTCACTCGGGAAGCGCAAGGGGTCAGGGAGTTCCCTTTCCTAGTCAAAGAAAGGGGAAACAGATGGCACCTGGAATATCGGGTCAGTCCCATCCTAATACTGCGCTTCTCCAACGGGCCTGGAAAACGGCACACTAGGAGATTGTGTCCCGCACCTGGCTCGGAGGGTCCTATGCCCACGGAGTCTCGCTGATTGCTAGCACAGCAGTCTGAGATCAAGCTGCAAGGCGGCAGCGAGGCTGGGGGAGGGGCGCCCGACATTGCCCAGGCTTGCTTAGGTAAACAAAGCAGCCAGGAAGCTCGAACTGGGTGGAGCCCACCACAGCTCAATGAGGCCTGCCTGCCTGTGTAGGCTCCACCTCTGGAGGCAGGGCACAGACAAACAAAAACTCAGCAAGAACCTCCAGAGACTTAAAGGTCCCTGTCTGACTGACATCTTTGAAGAGAGTAGTGGTTCTCCCAGCACGCAGCTGGAGATCTGAGAACGGACAGACTGCCTACTAAAGTGGGTCCCTCACCCCTGAGCAGCCTAACTGGGAGGCACCCCCCCAGTAGGGACAGACTGACACCTCATTCAACCGGGTACTCCTCTGAGACAAAACTTTCAGACGAACTATCAGACAGCTGAATTTGTGGTCTCATGAAAATCCGCTGTTCTGCAGCCACCGCTGCTGACACCCAGCCAAACAGGGTCTGCAGTGGACCTCTAGTAAAATCCAACAGACCTGCAGCTGAGGGTCCTGTCTGGTAGAAGGAAAACTAACAAACAGAAAGGACATCCACACCAAAAACTCATCTGTACATCACCATCATCAAAGACAAAAAGTAGATAAAACCACAAAGATGGGGAAAAAACAGAGCAAAAAAACTGGAAACTCTAAAAAACAGAGCACCTCTCCTCCTCCAAAGGAACGCAGTTCCTCACCAGCAACGGAACAAAGCTGGATGGAGGATGACTATGATGAGTTGAGAGAAGAAGGCTTCAGATGATCAAACTACTCTGAGCTACGAGAGGAAATTCAAAACAATAGCAAAGAAGTTAAAAACTTTGAAAAAATATTAGAAGAATGGATAACTAGAATAACCAATGGAGAGAAGGGCTTAAAGGAGCTGATGGAGCTGAAAGCCAAGTTTCGAGAACTACGCGAAGATTGCAGAAGCCTGAGTAGCAGATGCGGCCAACTGGAAGAAAGGGTATCACTGATGGAAGATGAAATGAATTAAATGAAGAGAGAAGGGAAGTTTAGAGAAAAAAGAATAAAAAGAAAT
>NW_026652671.1:0-2931 GCF_009828535.3 Hylobates moloch
ATTTATTTTTAACTTGTGGGCTCATGACACTTGGCCTGCAGCACAATCTCTGTTTCATGCCCTGAGACTCCAGCTAGGCTCTTTGGACAATGCCACAAACATCTGGCTGCTGAAAACCTGGCCCTTTTGGAGACTGTGAGACCACTGCTGGATTATTTGAAAGGAACCATAGCTCTGATAAAAATTCCTGTGGCAAATACTGTTTTGGCATTTTCCCAATGTTACTCAAAACCTGCCCAGACTCCACAGAAAGGCTCATGATCTCCAGGTGGCTCTTGGTAATTAAAAAGGTATGATAGATTACCCAGGGCCTGTCTGCAAATAACGCTGTACCTGGGGGCCAAGTCCAATTACGCTTCAAGGAGCTTTTGCTTATCAGATTAGAGGCAAATATACTTCTGAGAAGGGGAAGTTAAATAGGAACATTGAAAATGATAATGCTCTTGACCCAAAATCATCCTCTTACTTCTGTAGCTTTAAGAAGACTGCCATAAACCCATGATGAGGCTTTCCATGTAAAAAAAAGAATCGTCTCCAACTGTCACTTAACTGTCATCTAAAACTTGTATTCCCAAGGCCACCTTCACTGTCTATTTTTAACGTGTGGCCATTATCTATGTAGAAGAAGCAGATGATGGTTCAAATGGATCAGCCACAGCCTGTTCATCCATCCATCCATCCATCCATCCATCCATCCATCCATCCATCCATCCATCCATCCATCCATCCATCCATCCACCAATCCTCTGTAACCACTCCTCATTCAAAAAGTTTATCCATCTATTTGTCCATTCATCCACCTATTCATCTATAAATCAACTCATAAACTTATTAATGCATAATACACTCATTGATAGAAAAATCCATCATCATCTATCAATTTGCCTACTCATCTATCAACTCATTTACTTATAAGTGCATACATACACTCATTGATTGAAAATTTCATCCATCCATCCATCCTTCCACTCATCTATCAATCAACTTCTTCACTTCCAAGAACATACATATAATCATTGATTTAAAAATCAACCAATGAATCCATTAATCCGTCCATCCATCTATCCACTAATTTATCCATCCATTCATCCACCTACTTATCCATCAATCATCTAATTTACTTATAAATATACACACACAATCAATGATTGAAAAATATATCCATCCATCCATTTTTCCACCCACCACTCACCTACTTATTCACCAACTATACATCCATCCATTTGAATAAACACTCATTTGCTCTTATATTCAGCTAACATTTGTTAAGAACCAATAGTAATGATAACACTTTGTTTAGCTTTTAAGGTATGCCAGGTAGTGCACTAAGTGCTTTAACAGGGATTACCTCATTTAGTTATCAAAACAAGACCATTAAGATAGATATTATTATTATCTCTGCTTCAGAGATAAGAAATCTGAGTTTCAGAGATCGAATACTTCTCCCAAGGTGGCACAGCTAGTAAGTGACAAAGTTCATGTCCTTCCTCATTCTGTTGGGGGCAGGTCCAGGGCTGCACATGGAAAACATGAAAGAACACCAATGAGGACACGGACTTGAGGTGCTCCCAGCCCCTGGGGCTGACAGACACAATAAAAAGAAAATTCAAACGCAAAATCCTAGTGCCTGTTTTTGACCACCGGGGACCTGACTTCAGAAAAGCTGACTTTCCCAAACTCACGTAGGTAAGGAGGGCAAAGCTGAAATTCAGATTTGGGGCTGCCTTCTTCCAATGCCACTTTTCCAATAAATCACTATTGCCTAATCTTCAACTACTTGAATAAGACCTTTGCAATTTACACCACTTCCTGCAGCTCCAATTACTATTATTCATTTAATATTTTTATTAATCTCAAAAACTTAACCCTGATCAACATAATCTGTGAGGTTGCATTTTAAGATGCCAATTACCTATTTTTTCCTAGTACACATTGTATTTGTTTATTAGGGCTGCCATAATAAAACACTACAGATTGGGTGGCTTAAAAAACAAAAATTTATTTTCTCACACTTTGGGAGGCTGGAAGTCCAAGATCAAGGTGCTGGCAGGGTTGGCTTCTGGCAAGGCCTCTCTCCTTGGCTTATGTCGGCCTGTTGGCCACCTTCTCACTGTGAGCTCACTTGCTTTTTTTTGTTGTTGTTGTTCACGTGTGCACTGCCAGTGTCTCTTCCTCCTCTTATGAAGACACCAGTCCTACTGGATCGAAGCCCTACCCTTATGACCTCATTTAACCTTAATTGCATTCTTAAAGGTTCTATTTCCTAAACACCATCATACTGAGGGTCAAGGCTTCAACATATGAATTTTGGGGGCACAGAATTCAGTCCATAACACACATTAAAGTAAGTTCAAGCCTAAAAACGCTCACCCAGGTGCCCTCTAAAATCATTCTGCACATCACCATACTTAAGGGCATGCTGCACTCCCAATGTTGCCATTCATAAAACAGTGGTGAAGCAGCTGGTGGAAATGCTTTGTGGATACAGACACAAGCCCAGATGGAGGGAAGGAGTCAGGCTACAGAGGAACTAGAGACCCCAGTATGGTAGTGAAGCTTTAATTGCTGAGATGCTAGGGATGCTGATTAGAGGAAGAAGATGGAGCAAAACAGGTGTTTGGATAGATGAGACCCAAGAAAGGAGCCATATTTGACTCTGTCAGAAATGTACTCATTTGCTACAAAATAGACCCAGCCTGGATGGAGCTGGGGTCTGCCCATTGCAAAGTAAAGTATGGGCTGTGCTGCAACCCTCTGTTTTGCTTGCAGTGTTTGCCTCTCTGCTGTGGCTTCTTTGCTGGGACCTATCTGGGGCACATACTTGCTGTACTCACTAGGACATCTTCCCTATTCTCCCTCCCTTCATGGCAACTTGAACATGAATCATTGAGAGGTTGTGTACTGCAGGATGGGGTCTTCTCAGATATTTCA
>NW_026652671.1:2941-28576 GCF_009828535.3 Hylobates moloch
GAATGGGATGTCTACACAGCTCCAGGAAAACATGCAGGCCATGGTAGAACGTGGGCCACTATGGACTTAACCTTCTAATTTTTCAAGAGAGCTCAGGAATCTGCGTTTTTCTTTGACAGCTCAATGTTTAAAATCCTGGCAATTACATTTTTTAAGTGTGAAAACATAGTGACCCCCAAACAATACAGCTATGGGTCATATCTGGTCCTCAGGGGCAATTCTTATTCTCTGAAATACTTCTCAGGATGACTGATCCTGGCCCCTGGCTTTATCCCTAATGCTTCACTGTTCACTGGCCCACCTATTTGTTTTTCCTACCAGACTGGGGATTAGGGTTCTCTAGAGAAACAGAACCAGTAAGATAAATGTAGAGAGAAGCAGATATGTGATAGGTAACTCACTGGGGGAATTGGCTTACATGGTTATGGATGCTGAGATATGGCATCTTCAAGTGAGAGCACCAGGGAAGCCGGCAGCGTGGCTCAGACCAAGTCCCAAGGCTGAGAGACAGGGTAGCTGATGGTGTCACTCACAGTCTGAGACCTGAGAAACTGAGGGGCTGCCAGTGCAGCTCTCAGAGTCTGAAGGCTGGAGAACCTGGGTCTCTGATGTCCAAGGGAAGAGAAGGGTGTTCTAGCCTCAGAAGGGAGAAAGCGCGTGTTCTTCTTTTTTCCAGCCTTTTTGTTCTATCTAGGCCCTCAGCTGATTGGGCAATACTTACCATGTTGACAGTGGATCCTCCTTACTCAGCCCATGGATACAAATGTCAGTCTATTTCAGGAACCCTCACAGACACACCCAGAAATCGTGCTTTTCCAGCTATCTGGGCATCCCTTAATCCAGTCAAATTGACACCTGGAATGAACCATCACAGAGCACGGAGAATCCTAAGGGCTGGGACAGGGTCTTTGCCCCCCTTTTATTCTCTGAGCTCAAAGCTCAGATCTAGGGTCAGGCCCAAAGTGGACACCAAGTGAACTCTCAGGCACTTAACTGGATTAAAGATAAACCAGTGCTTCGATGCAGAAGTACTGAGTCCTCTCAGCTCTTATTGGCTCTGGAAAGTTTCTATGAAAGGTCATCCCAGCCAGTCTTCACTTAGCCTGTGACTGGGTCTGCTGATCAGGAGAGTAGCACAAGGACTTCTATACTTTCCTGACTGGCCCATGCCAGCTTAGCTCACTGTGATGGTTAATACTGAGTGTCAACTTGATTGGACTGAAGGATGCAAAGTATTGATCCTGGGAGTGTCTGAAAGGGTGTTGCCAAAGGAGATTAACATTTGAGTCAGTGGGCTGAGAAAGGCAGACCCACCCTTAATCTGGGTGGGCACCATCTAATCAGCTGCCAGTGTGGCTAGAATATAAAACAGGCAGAAATAGAAAATGTGAAAAGACTAGACTGGCCTAGCCTCCCTGCCTACATCTTTCTCCCATGCTGGACCTTTCTGGCCCTTGAACATTGGCCTCTAAGTTCTTCAGTTTTGGGACTTGGACTGGCTTTCTTTGTTCCTCAGCTTGCAGACGGCCTACTGTGGGACCTTGTGATCATGTGAGTTAATACTTAATAAACTAATATATATATATATTAGTTCTGTCCCTCTAGAGAACCCTAATACATTCACCTTATTGTCTCATACTCTGAGCCTTTACAAATGTGCTGGAAACACCCTTCCTGCCTGTCTTCCTTGACACAAGTCATTCAGAGAACTCAGCTTAGGCATAATCTTATTTGATAAACCTTTATATTTTCACTAGACAAAATGAACTGAACCTTCTACTACAGGAAATACCATCCCACATTATTATTGTCCCTCTTCGATTCTGAATCTGGGGTCAGAAATTAATGTCTGAAAAATTAAGCCAAGTTGTATCCTCATACCTGTGGGATTTCAGTTGTCAGCCTCAGTCTGGATCTCTTAGGAAGTGGAAGCCAGCATTTTTAAAGCATGAGCACCTGGGATTTTGCTGCCTCAGACACAAGGAGAGGAGCTTTGGGGAGCCTGGACTGGAGGCCAACCAGGTTTACCAATTGCAGGCATAGGGAAGAGATAGCTCATACTGTCAACAATAGTTATGGCTCCATCACCACTGCATCTACTGAGTCTTGCACAGCGCCCAACTCTGGTAGGAGTTCAACCAATATTTCTTAATTGAAGTAAGGATAAAATGGTAAAATGTGTGTTAAGATATAGAGAATTTATGTCCTGCATCACTTGTTTTTATAAAACTCTCTTTGGGGTATTTTAATTGCTAACATTGCAGGTCTCTCTCTCTCTCTCTGCTTTTCTCTCTCTCTCTCTGCTTTTCTCTCTCCTTTCTCTTCTCTCTTCCATCTCTTATCACCTCTCAGGGCTGTTACTGTACTTGGCCTGCAGCTCTATTTTACATTTGATCTTCTTTGCAAGAACTGAGGGGCTGCTATCTTCCCAATGAAATAAATAAACAAAATGCAAGACTTTATAATGGTTGTTTATTACCTAAACAGAACCTCTTTCAGCTTTTGGCGACTTGGTCATTGAGTCACTCACACCATAGATCAAGGCATCCCTGATCACCTCCAGAACAAATCTGATGGGATTCCTCACAGGGCAAATAGAAGGGACCTGCTGCTGGCTATGAACCTATAGCATTCCAGGTATGCTCCTCTTCATCCCCCTGAATTACCTCCATGGCTCTGTGAGAAGCAGTCTGGTGGAATAACTGTGGGGTTGTTTTCAACATCCATTCCCACTTCCCTCTCATCCACCTACAGAGGATGGGCCCTAAAATAGGCAATTTCCAATAGGCAATTTACCATTAGAGATGTGATTGCTTTTGGCCAAGCAGCAACAAGATTTGAGATCAGACATGGCACACCTGGAGCAGGGACTGCACTTGGCCACTTGTGTGCTTTTGCCTGGAGGATCAAGGTGGGGGTGTTTGGCTTTTCTGTGGCAGCTGTAGTAGTGGTTCTAGCATCTATGCCCAAGCTACATGGGGTCAAGGGCATCATCTTGCAGGTGTGCATCACGGCCGAGGCAACATGATTCTGGAGCTGGAGTGTCATGGGATCCCAGCCTGGAAAAGAGCTTCGAGATTCTATCCTTCCTTCCCTGGGCAGAGGCAGCAGTTTCCTGGGTAGGCCAGTTCTACAGTGTTTTCAAAATCTACTCTAGAATTCATTTCTTCAACCCTCTTAAAGATGCTCTAACCATTTGTGCTCAAGTAGATTCTGTTTTCTGCAACTGAACACTGCTTGACACACCCATTTCATAGACAAGAAAATGGAGGCTCAGAGCGATGAAATGATGAGTCTCAGGCACCCTGGTTGTAATAGAGGAAGAGATTCTGCATAAGCTGCCTTAGTAGTGCTGAGCTTTCACTCGTTCGAGAAAGAGCAGCCAGTGCCTCTGATAGTCCATCCTCAAGAATCAGGGTTGTTGGGGCCGGCTGCAGTGGCTCACACTTGTAATCCCAGCACTTTGGGAGACCAAGGCAGGCTGATCACTTGATGTCAGGAGTTTGGGACTAGCCTGGCCAATATGGTGAAACTCTGTCTCTACTAAAAATACAAAAATTAGCTGGGCATAATGGCACATGCCTGTAATCCCAGCTACTCAGGAGGCCGAGGCAGGAGAATCACTTGAACCCAGGAGGCGGAGCTTGCAGTAAGCCAAGATCACACCACTGCACTCCAGCCTGGGCAACAGAGAGAGACTCTGTCTCAACAAGAAAAAACAACAACAACAATAAAAACAACAACACATTGTGGGAACTTTTTCAGGCAGGAGGAATGTGTGAATTGCAGCATTTACCATTTCACCGACTCTTTAGTTTGTGGCTGCTGAACTCATCCTACTTTTTCTGCATCCTATTATTGGGCTCAGAAACAGTGAACAAATTGCTTTCCTTCTCCATACTCATTTGTGATGAGAGGCTCACACTCTAGCTTCCTTGCAAACTGGTCTCCACATCATCCCCACCATTCCCAATACCAGGGGCTCTCAAGACAGGAACAACCTGAGCTGAATCCAGGGAGACCTGCACCACCACTGGGAAGTCCTCCCAGCCTGTATCGGAATGGGAAAGTCCGTGGTTATGACAACCATGTGAGATGCCTCTTCTGTCCCTTCCTGAGTGCAGTCTCAGCAAGAAGCTGCCTTTCAAAAGGGCTTTCAGGAAGTTAGTCGGAGTCTAGTTTGGCTGGTAATCTCCTGTGGGCCCCATGCAATTATTCTAACTTTCCTCCCTCTAGGAGTTGAGACCATACCAAAGTGGTAAGATCATATGATGTCTAGACCTTGTTTAGTATGGCCAAGACCCAGGATTTTATTTATTCCCATACAGTTAAGGAGTCTTCCCTCTGCCTGAGTGGTAGGAATGGTGATTGACAAATGATGTTTCATCCATGACACTCCCTGGCCTCCGTGGGTGCTACCACTGCTCTCCCTCTGTTTCTAATATCTTTGTCCACCCAGAGCTGACATAGGGTCTCCAGACAGGCCAGACTGTCTGGCCCTCGAGTCATTGCCACTGTAGCCCTGCAGCTCCTCAGGATGGAGACCACCCTTATTGTCTTAGTTCCTCAGTGCCAGCTGGAGTTCTTGACTTTGAGTTTGTGCCCAATGAGCATTTACCAAATTAAAGAAAATTGCTTCTAAAATCAAATAATCTAGTTTTCCCTCCTTACCCCACCCCCATTTTGCAGAACAAGTGAAAACAGTGGCTGGCACTTTTCCCATACACTTTCTCTGTCCCTTCCATGCCAGTTTCCACTGGCCATGTGCATAGATGACATATGGGATGCAAAGAGCAAATGAAAATTAATGAGAAAACTTGGGAAGAGACAATCGGGCTTAATTTGACCACTCTTTTTATAATTCATTATGTTTCACAGCCTGAAAATGTAACTGTATTTAAGCCTTACTAACAGCTTTAAATAACTGGTCATTTTCCTGCCAATATCATTCTTAGTCCAGCTGTCCCTTCTTCACAGTGAGGAGCCCACGACCTGCAGAAACTCCACCATCTAAACAAGCTGAAGACCCTCTGCTCCCAGATGCCATTCTATCCTTCATTTTCTGCATAAACTCTCACACACACACACACACACACACCCCACACATATTTTAAAACATCCCTGTAAAATGTTTTTGTGTGGACACCTGTGTTGAGAAATACAACCAGCTTTTCTAATACAATCGATGGCTTTTGGAGGTGTTAGAAAGCTTGCAGGTTAAGAAGATTCAGTTCCTCTTCTTAGTGGCAGTGGGGTACTGGCAGGATCACTGTTTAAAGTGGCCAAATCCCTAAAACATATGGTTGCCCGGAATGATCTCTACATTTCCCTCTAGGAGTCTAGGATTCACAGAAACATTGAAGTCAACTCATGTACTTTTGCTTGGTAAGGCATATAGAGTTTGTAAGTTGCAAACCCAAACATGGATGTGCAAGAAATAAACCTTTCCTATTTGTCCTATAATTAGCCTTAACGGCTACCTCCAGCCTCTAGTCTGCCGTTCATTCTGGGTCATCTTAGCTGATTCCAGATCATCTCAATCAATTTAGGGTCTCTTCGGCTAAGTCAGGGGCTTCCTTGCTCTCCTGGCCCCTACCGTGTCTATGTTCTTGGAGCTAATGTAGAGCCATGGCATCGTGGAGAGCAGGCCATCTGTTTGTGGGCTGTGCTGTGTCCTGGCTGATGTTTGCTGAGAGTCCACCACTCTAAATCATCCTGGGTCATGCACCTTTGCCATATCAGTGATGTCTTCACTGACCCCTGACTCCCACCCTTACCAGGCCTGACCCCCATTAGCTGCTCCTGCTCCCATCTCATGAGAATGAATAGGAAAATTTCTAATTGCAGATTCTGACTGTTTATCTCTGGTCTTTGTGTAGATGTGACAGGTCACCATTTCTCCTCAACTGAACCTAGGGGCTAGCAGCCACACAAAACTGCCATCTCCCTAGCCCTATATAGAATGCAAGGAACGGATCTTGTCCATGCTAAGGTATTCCCAATAATCACCCAGCATTTCCATGCCTGTGGTCTGCTCTGTCCTCTGGCTCTAGCTCTGGGGGATGGGGAGGGATGGGGTGCACCTCTCCCAGATCACAAACATCTTTGTCTCTGAGGCGCTTCTTCTACCTATACTCTTCCTTTTCTGACATATTTATCTTGCTACCTATTTCAGGCATAAAAGGGCAAGAAAAAGCAGATTTGGCCTGATCACATGTTCTTCCAAATCATTTTCATCTGCCACCAGGACTTTTGGCTTTTGAAAACTGAAATATTTGACTCTTTTGTTTCATAGTTCCATTGTGTCAATCTTCTCTTGAGACGCTTGCAGCCTGCTGCCTGAATAAATGAAGGCTTTAGAAAAAAAAAAAATTGTGACTATATCAAAATATGGTCCCACTGTGGTTTCATCTGGGAGGGGGACAGTGGAGGGAGCAACAAGAGCCTGTATCTGATGGCTCCCATTGTCTCGCTAGCATTTCCCGATTCCTAAGTGCCAGTGAAATCTGCAGAAAAAAAGCCATGTTTGCCAGAGGGTGATGTGCCATTCAAACCTGGCACGGTCGTGCTGGAGCTGAGACCGTGGGAGGAGGGAAGGAGAGAGAATGAATTTTCCGTCTTCCACACCCGAGGCTGTATTGCCACACCATCTGGAGCCAGAAGGGGAGAATGGGGCAGAATAAATATAAGGTGTAAACGCACGGAGCGTAAACGCATGATATTGGCAATGACTAATTCATCATCTCACAAATCTGTCTTTACAAAGAGAAATAAAAATCAAATCAGTTTGAGCAATATGGAGGGCGTGCAGCTCTTCCAAGAAGAGCTAATAAAAGGGGGGAGGGGAACTAGGGACTGTTTGGAAAATATGCAAATTTATGAAATTGGAAGATTCAGATGACACTTCAGGGTGATTAGTATGCTGATTGGTGTGCTTTGGGGAGTACTAAGGATGAATCATATTGTTTTCTTGAAAAAAAAATTAAGCAGAATAAAAGAGCCCTGTGCTTCCTAACTACAGGCCTAAGTCTGCAATGTCAGCTGTGCCTTTGTGAATGGTGAGAGGAGCTCTGTGTGAATGCTGTCTACACCACCGAGCTGTCTTAGATGCAAGCCTTACTTAAGATATTGTACTCACTTATTTATGTAATAAATGACACCTACTCTATGTCGAGCACCATGCTGGATGCTTAGGACACAAAGAAGAACCAGGTATATTCCTTGACCTGGAAAAATTCAGGGTCCATGGGGGGAGAGAATGTATGGTGCCTCCCACAGAATAAGCACTACAACATGAGGATTTCAGCCTAGTGATGCTGTAACACAGCAGAAGGGGAGATGCAGTAACACAGCAGAATCAGTTGGTGGTGTTGAGGGGAAGGAATTGGAGAAGCTTCATAAAGAAGGATGACATTTGAGCTGAATTTGAAGGATGCATAGAATTTTTCCAGATGACAAAGTAGGCAAAGGATATTTGAGGCAGAAATAACAGCATAAGCAAAGGCACGGAGGCATGAAAGTACTTACTACACTTTCTGGGAATGTTAAGATGACTGGTGAATCGTTCTTCCTGAGTCTGCCACCTGAGAGTAATTGCCAGATTGACTGGCTGGGTAGGATGCTTGGGCTCTTCAAATCTCAACAGCAATGTCCACCATGGCATCGGAGTGTGAGATCCATCAACAGTCTGATAAAATTTTCCATCTTTCTGGGCATTTGGGTTCCTGGGACACTCTGGATTTCTATCTCCCCACATCTTCTAAAATTCCAGAAACCAACCAGAAGAGAAAACAAAACATCATTAGTCTTCAAATACAACTGCAGCTTGGCTAAGAGGAGAGGAGGAGAAGATTGCAAACTCCAATTTACACATGAGTCGAGAAACAGATATTTGAATGATAAGAGCAGGAGCCTAAACCAGACCAGTGCAAGGAGGACCACGGGGGTCGTGAATATAAAGAACACAGAATATAAAGAACATGTCACCAAGGTTTACTCAGGAGGAAAGAGACCCTCCCTCAGTAGGAGTCACTGAGATCAAGTTTGAAATATGGTGGGTGAGCAAAAGGGAGAGGCATGTTAATTACACAAGACTAGAGGGACAGACTTAGGAACACACTAGCGTGGGGGAAGAGAGAGGAAAGTGCCTGGAGGATGCTGGAGTTCCTAGATGCTGGAATCCTAATAAAGGAAGGAAAGTGGAGGGCAGAAGAGCCCTCTGAGTCTAAGGTGGATGGGCTTACTAGAAGCTTTGCCACGATGCAGGACTTTCAATATGAACACTGAGAAAGTCCTAGGCAAAATGAGACTCTGTCGTTTGTGTCTAGTTTCTTTCACTTCGAATGGTATTTTTCAAGTTCATACATGTTGTACCATAGATCAATACTTCATTCCTTTTTGTGGTGAATAATATTCCATTGTAAGGATATACTACATTTTGTTTATTCATTTGTCAGTTGATGGATATTTGGGTTGATTCCACTTTTGACTTTTGAATAATGCTGCTAGGAACATTTGCGTACAAGTTTCTGTGGGGACATATGTTTTCAATTTTCTTGGGCATATATCCAGGAATAGAATTCCTGGATATGATAACTCTGTTTAATTTTTTGAGGAGCTCATCTCATTTTGCCTAGGACTTTCTCAATGTTCATATTGAAGGTCTCACACCTTGGGAAAGCTCTTAATCCCAGACAGCTCAAAAAGGTTGGTCACTCTCTGTACAAAAGAGAATGAAAAGTTTAGAAGAAGCTAGTTCTCAACACAGGGGTGCCATATATTAAAGAAACTGCCCTGTCACTGTGAAACAGTAGAGGGAACCTTGGAATTGAGAAACTGGAAAAGACACTTAAACTCCTCTTTCTCTACCACTCTTGCCAATAGAAACCAATGTTAACCAGTTCAGGAAAATCCAACACACTCAAATATCAAAATAAATAAATACATAAAACTTCAAAATTTTATAAGAAAAATGACAGAAAATGAGAATAAAAGATTTTCCATAGACAAAGAAAAAAACACCAGAAAAATCTCATGAAGAAGCAGAGGAAAGCTGCAGCATAATATTCTAGCCTAAGTTTAAAATAAATCTGTAAGCAATTGCAGCCACGTAACGACACCACAGAACAGAACTACAACAGACCCACTGAAAGATGTCAAATGGAAATGGGCAATTTTTTAAACAAATGAAACAGAAGGACAAAATTATTTCAGAGTCAAAGACTAAATTACCATAAGGAGAATAAATATGACAAAAAATTCTGAAGGGACTTAGAATATAGAAATGAGAAACGCTGAGGAGTTAAAAAAGAAATACAGATAAAAGATTATAGAGAAAGTTACAGATGTAGAAGACATACGAAGAAGATTCAACATATAAATAATTGGAATTCCAGAAGAAAAGTAAAACACTGAAGCATAACTAATGTTTAAAAATTTAATCCAGAGAGGCTAAACACAAAACATATCCTAGTAGAGGAGGAAGAAGAAGAGGAGGAGGAAGAGGAGGAGAAAGATGGGGGAGGAGAAGGGGGAGGAAGAGAGAGAAAAACCAAAGCATCTTTCAAAATTAAGAAAATCAGGTTGGCATTAGTTCTCTCAAGAGCAGCCTTTATGGCAAGAAAGCCAAGGAGTAACAGTCATAAGATCTGTAAGATAAATGAGGAGAGAAAGAGTGAGTAGAGAACTGTGAATGCAATCAAGCTGTTCTTTAAGTATCAAGGCTAAAGAAAAATAGTTTTGAATATGCACAAACTCAAGGACAATTGTACACTTGGACCCTTCCTAAAGAATCTACAAGATAGTGAGGTAGTCAATCAATGTTGGCAAATGGCAAATGAGAAACACTGAATATATTGACCTGAAGAGTTAAGATGAAAAGAGCAAAGTGGAGGAAGGGAGAGGAATGCATGTATATGGTAAATACATTCATATAATAGAAAAAAACATGACTTTAAAAATGAGAGAAAGGAGGTTAAGACGGAGGGAGAATGAAGTAAGCTAATTGTGTGCCTTAAAGCTGATGGGTGAGAATCAAAGATTGTCATGTAAAGTGGAGAAACCAAATAACTGAAGGTTAAGTCTAGTTAAGAATAGAAAAAAATCAACATTTTTCTATTGGGTGGTGAAGAAGTGAGGGAGGAAAGATTGCAATCTAATATTGTCCCTCAAAGTAGAGAGCCAGCAGACATTGTCTAAAGGAAAATGACTCTAGGCATTATGTAAAGATAATAATGTAAGGGTAATCACTAAAACACAGACACAAACCTTCTTAAATAACAAATGAAATACAAAAGTAAATAAAAAAGAACAGAGATCATACATAGAAAACTTTTAATATATTTATCTTATAAATAATATAATTAGAACTGAGATCAAACATTAATTGTATTAATAAATGTCAATGGGCTTCACTTGCATGCTAATAGTTTCCAGTTTTTTTTTTAAAAATTATCTTTAAGACTATTGGAACAGGTACTGTTAACCCCTTGAATTAAATAATATTCCAGGAATTTTTAAAACATGTTGATTAAAAGTGTGCTAGAATTCTAGAGTAAAGGCATAAAGTGATATGGAACTGCCTGATGTAACTATTAGAGCCACAATCCTGTTTTAACCCAGTTCATGAAATCAGAAACACCAGGTAAAGTGAGGCTGGGGTCCATTTTGCACCTCCCCCATTCATTAGAAGCCCAATTCACCTGTCAGCTTGTGCCAACCACAAGACAGGCCCCAAGAGACCACACAACCAGCAATGCCACCTTCAATGTCAGCATTGC
This sequence comes from Hylobates moloch, assembly GCF_009828535.3. Classification (NCBI taxonomy): domain Eukaryota; kingdom Metazoa; phylum Chordata; class Mammalia; order Primates; family Hylobatidae; genus Hylobates; species Hylobates moloch. The sequence goes on from NW_026652671.1 coordinate 13,720, forward strand.
CTATGCTTCATGGTCCCTGTTCATCAGATTGGTCCCTCTGGCACCATTCAATCACGTGCTTTGAAGACCATAAACTATAAAGACTTGAATTAATCTCAACTCTTTCTTTTGACTACAAATATCAAAAACGTAAAACAAACTTAAGCCAAAAAAGAAAACGTATTGGCTCAATTAACTGAAAAGTCCAGGGGTAACTCTGACTTTAGCCATGACTATTTTCTTTCATAATCCATTTCTAGGCAGGCTCACTCACCCATGCCTAAGTGAGGATGGCCACTAGCAGCTCTAAATTTAGCATGGGAAGAGAGCCTCTCTGCCAGATTGCACTGGCCTGAATGAGTCACATGACCTCCTGTGAAATAACTGTCATGACGCTGATTGAACAGACAGTGTCATGTGTCCAACCCTATAGTGAAAGAGGTAAGATCAGCCACACTTAGCCAAATGATCCAAGAGTGAAGGAATGGTGATTCTCAAAAGAAAAACCAGGGAACAGAATGAATGGCCACTCCAGGGCTGGACTTGTACTATATGGTCAAAAGAACTATGAGGCATCAAACTAAAGTTTAAATTCAGGCCCAGTTGCTTAAAGGCATGTGACTTCCAGCAAACCTCTTAACATCTCTGAGGTTGAGTTTTTCCTTTTGTGAAAGATAGCTAACAATATATTTTTCATTGCTATTATAATTGGGTCTGTTCTTTACCTCCATACACCAAATATATGTTTTCCTTCCCTCCACACTGGCCTGTCTCTCAGTCCCATTGTAACTTCTACCTAGGAAATGACAGTAGTTTAGCCGGGTAGTACCACATACTCCCTGACCCTGTTGGTCTACGGGACAAGCTCATCTACATTGGCATCACTCCTCCAAGCCATCTGGACTTATTTTCATTCTCTACGTGGCAGGGTGAAAGTGTGGATTCACCATAGTTCAGCAAGGTGACAGCATATTTAGCAACATAATGGAACACCTCTTTGTAAGCCCACACTAATGGGGAAATCCCAGGTTGCCAAAAATAAGAGTTAATTAAAAATCCATCATGTTCAGTCAAGCTGATATCCCTTCGGAGACAATCACCAAAGGTGTTAATTACTTAAACTTGGAAGAGCCAGGTTTTAATCATTTGTGCAACAATAGTAACTCCAAACGTGAAAGTTGGCATTCTGGCCTCCCAAATAAGCTTGCAAAGCAGCCAAACTTGTAGTCAGGGTCTTATATGGGTAAGACTGTCACAGACTACGGTATACACCTGCCATTGAATCTGGGAATATACAATTGCCCATCATTGCCTAAGACAGGGATTTGCCTTTAGAATGTTTGCATAAAGACCACCAGAGACATGCGCACGTGTTTTCAACCTTTTTCTTTGTTGAAATTTGGGTCATTTCATATGCAGAATTAGTCAAACTAAATCATAGGACTGTTAGAGTTTGAATTATGTGTCGTCTCCAAATTCATACATTGAAGTCTTAACCCCCAGCACCTCAGAATGTAATGTGATTTGGAGATAGGATCTTTACAGAGATAAGTTAAAGTGACATTATTTTTTAGGGTGGGTCCTATTTCAATGTCACTAGTGTCTTTATAAAAAGACAAAATTGGGGACATACACATAGGGAGAATGACATGTTTTAGTTTTTTGAGGACCCTCTATGCTATTTTCCATAATGGCTGTATCAATTTACATTTCTAACAACAATGTACAAGGATTTCCTTTTCTCCACACCCTCACCAACACTTATATTTTCTCTTTTTGATAATAGCCATTGTAACAGGTGTGAGATGATATCTCATTGTGGTTTTGATTTGTTTTTCCCTGATGATTAGTGAAGTTGAACATAACTATCTATGATATACATACATATATATGTTGAACAACAAATATACATATATAATTTTTCTGTAGAGATGGAGTCTCCCTATGTTGCTGGTCTCAAACTCCTTGGCTCAAGCAGTCTTCTCACCTAGGCCTCCCAAAGTGCTGAGATTACAGGTATGAGCATTTTTTTCATGTCTTTTGTTGGCCGTACGTATGTTTTCTTTGGAAAAATGTCTATTCGGGTCATTTGCCCAGTTTTAATTGGGTTATTTTCTTACTATTTAGTTGAGATCCTTATACGTTTTGGATGTTAGCCCCTTATCAATTATATGGTTTACAAATATTTTCTTCTATTCTATAGGTCTTTTCATTTTGCTGATTGTTTCCTTTGCTGTGCAGAATCTTTTTAATTTGATTTAACCCCATTTGTCTAGTTTTCTTCTGTTGTCTGTGTTTTGGGGGCCATATCTTTAAAAATCATTGCCAGGATAAATGGCAAAAAGCTTTTTCCCTATGTTTTTTTCCAATAGTTTTACAGTTTTAAGTCTTAGGTTTAGGTCTTTAATCCATTTTGAGTTGTTTTTTGTATATGGTGTGAGATAAGGGTCCAATTTAATTTTTCTGCAAGTGGATATCCAGTTTTCCTAATATAATTTATTAAAGAAACGATCATTTCCCCATGTATATTCTTGATGCCCTTGTCAAAAATTAGTTAATTCTATATGTTTGGGTTTATTGCTGGGTTCTCTAGTCTGTTCCATTGGTCTATGTGTCTTTTTATGCCAGTACCATGCTGTTTTGATTTCTATACCTTTGCAATACAATTTGAAATCAGGAAGTATGATGCCTCTAACTTTGTTCTTCTTTCTCAAGATTGCTTTGGGTATTCCAGGGTTTTTTAAGACCATACGAATTTTAGGATTGTTTTTTCTATTGCTGTGAAAAATGTCATTAGGATTTTGATAGAAATCATATGAATCTGTAGATTTCTTTGGGTAGGGTGAATATTTCGATAACAGCAACAATATTAATTATTTTGATCCATAACCTAGCAGTTTTATTTGTGTGGGGCCCTCCCTCCTCTGTCCCTCTTATTCTCCCAGGGAATGCTCATGGACAGGCTGTCCCATTTCACCAATTCCCAAGGAAGCACAACAACTCCCAGGAATCTCTAAGAAACAAGGAGAGTCAGTAGTCTGCATGCCCCACCCATTTTATTAAAAATAACGAGGTCATGCAAATCAATAACCAAATGGAGAAAATGCAAAAAGTTTTGTCTCCATCTTCCTTTCCATGCCTTTAACAAGCAATTTTCTGAGATGAATTCATGCTGTCAACTGGGAACTGAATCTCCTTTCCAGTAGTCTATCAGTCTGACAGCTTTTGTTATCTGTCAGTCACCTTCCCCATGAAGGAGGCTGAATGGAGAAGAATGAAAGAAACTACTTTTGCTGGGAGACAAAACAGGGATATCATATGAAAGCCCCAACAAGGAGACCCACTGAAATGAACTTTCAAAAAAGAGGTCCAAAGAAATCTACATTTATCCCAAAACAGAAAAGAAAGAATAAAAAAAAGGAAGAACAAAACAAGGAGTGACTGCTGATTCCAGAATGAAGCTTCACATGCTGGCTTGGAGAATGTGCTTATCTGGAATCAGTGATACAGCCTAGGGCAGAATGGGTGGCTCCTCAAGGAAAATTATGGTTAGACATAGAAAGAACCACATAGATACCTTTAGAGCATGACTTGTCTTATGAGTTTATCCATGACCTTTCTGGGAGTTCAGTGGAGCTAGCTTTCTAGGAACTACTCATCTGAATAAAGCTCCAGAGGTTTTGTATGACAGCAATCTCACAGACATCATTACCGGGTCCATTTTACCAAGATCCAGCCAAGGCTTTTTATTAGTCACCTTTTCCCTTATTTCTATGGCAACTGTGGGGATGGGAGGCTTGTTTCTATGTGGGCCGTGCTGTTTTTATCTGGCACCACTTTAGAGCCATTTAGCTTGGGCTGAATTTGGGTGGCAACTAAATTCAGGGAGTGAGGAGGAAATTCAGGACCAGCAAAATCACAGCAAGGGGGAAAACCCCATTAAGTTTCGGTCTCTTGATGCCTTTCCATTTAAAGGGAAGAAGAGCCTTTCTTCACCCTCTGTCCTAAATATTTTGAGACTCAGACAGACAGCTGAGAACCACAGAAAGTAAAATATTAATATTTGGAAAATGTGTTTAATCTTGGAAGTAAAGCAGCCACTCTTGGGGGATAGCTGGGAAAGTGGTCTTGGAGTCAGATATAACAAAACAGCATCTGTTTTGAGCATTTATATGCCATGCATTGTGCTAAGGAATTATGTATTAGTTAGCCATTGCTGCATAACAAATGACTCCAAAACAGTCACTTGAAACAATTTATCATCTCGGCTTTTAGGGGTCAGGAACCTGGGCATGGCTTAGCTGAGCCCTCTGTTTCAGGGTTGTTCACAGGCTGCACTGATGGTGTTGTCCAGGGTTGTCACATCTCAAGGTTCACTTGGGGAGGGACCTGCTTCCAAGCTCGCTCATGTGCTTGTTGACAGGATTCAATTTCACTTAGGCTGTTGGATTGAGGGACTCAGTTTCTCACTGGCTATTGACTGGAGGCCACCCTCAGTTCCTTGACATGTGGGCCTCTTCCTATATGACACCTGCTTCATCAGGCCAGGCATAAGGGACGAGAGAGAGAGACATTATGGTCTTCTGTAACCTTATCTTGGGAATGATAGTCCAACACTTTTGTTATGTTCATTTCATTAGAAGCAAGTCATTAGGTCCAGCCTGCACTCAGTGGGGGAAGATTACACAATGGGGTGATACCAGGAGATGGGGATCAGGTGAACCACACCAGAAATGCCTCCCACACCTTAGCATACATTACAAAGGCTCAGCTCTCCACAGCACCTCCTAGTACCCATTCCCCTATGGTCTATATCCATTCCCCCTCCCCAGAAAAATCTAGGTGCAGCAAGATGCTTCTCTGTGGGCCATGAAAACAAGTCCCTTCATGCCAAAGCATCAGTAAGAATGAAGAAGGAACATTTATTCCCCACTTGTATTGTTTCCCTGGGAGAGACTTTCTCTGAGCATTCGTGGCCCCTCTCCACACCCCTTACTTCCTCTTCTGGGTAGGAAGTTGTGGAGATGATGCTGAATCATATCTTTTTTTCTTTTCTCTCCTTTACATTTGCCTGTCTATGGGAAGATAGTATTCTGGTAGGCTTGCTTGGCCATCTTAGCGGACCTCTGCCCTTCAGAGGGGGACACTGAAATTCAATTCGGGGGAGTTTTAAAAAACTTTTTGTCGCCGGGCACGGTGGCTCACGCTTGTAATCCCAGCACTTTGGGAGGCTGAGGCGGGCGGATCACGAGGTCAGGAGATCGAGACCACGGTGAAACCCCGTCTCTACTAAAAATACAAAAAATAATTAGCCGGGCGTGGTGGCGGGCGCCTGTAGTCCCAGCTACTCGGAGAGGCTGAGGCAGGAGAATGGCGTGAACCCGGGAGGCGGAGCTTGCAGTGAGCCGAGATTGTGCCACTGCACTCCAGCCTGGGCAACAGAGCGAGACTCCATCTCAAAAAAAAAAAAACAAAAAAACTTTTTGTCACATCTAAGCCCCATCTAGCATAGCTTTTATCAGTGATAAAGTTGCACTTTAATCTTCACCTTGCTGATTCCTAGTTGTGTTCTAAAATAGAATGTATTAGTAAAAAAATTTGCGGTATAGTGAAGTCAGCAGATCAGGAAATAAATACCATTGAAAAGATATTTTATTATTCACAGTTCCCAAAAGGAGCAAGCATGTTGTGCCACAGGGGCCTGCAAGGGGAAGAACCAGGCTTGGTCACAGGGCAGAGGGAGAGGGGCTCTGTGGCAGGAGCCTTTATTGTGGTCACTGTGGGATGGAATGGGGGAGGCAGGGCAAGCAGGTTTGGCCCGTTTGAGTAATTTCCATGGGCTCTGGGGCACTGGGGCAATCTTAGTTGTCTGATACCTGCCCTGGGTGATTAGGGCAGATGCACAGTGGACAGAATATGAGTGCCTGATAAAGAAGGTGGTTGGGGCTATGAACTCCAGATTGATTGGTTTGTATTTTGAAAAGTGGGTCCTCGGGAGCAGGGCTCCTCCCTAGGGGAGGGGTGGGGGTGCCAGGCAACGAGGGAGTCTGGAGGCCAAGGTGAGGTGACTCAGGTATATTATTGGGTTGTCCAGAACAAGGCGTCCCTGGCATAGATGTGTAGGGAAAACATGAAAATCCTCAAGTGCACAGAAGCTGGAAATGCAGTTAACACAGCTTCCTCTTGGTAAGTGCAGGAATCATATGAGGCAACCTGTGGAGAGGGACGTGATCTGATGCAGGCTTTAAAGGGGCCCCTTTCTCCGCTCTGTTGGGAATGGGCTGCAGGTGGCAGAGTAGAGTCAGGGAGACCTGAGGAGAGTCTCTGGCAGGCATCGGGTAAGAGAGCAGAGACTGTTCAGGCTGGTAAGAAGTGAGAAGGTTCTGGTGAGACACTGATGGTGGAGGCAGCAGGATTCGCTGACCAATTGGAGGCAGGATGTAAGAAAGAGGGGGAGCTGAGTCTTTGTGACTTCCACATCCAGAAGGCTGAACTTGCCCTCTGGTAAGACTGGCGAGGCTGCAGGTGGAGCAGGTTTGCACAGGGAAGAGCAGGGGTCAGATATGAACTTGTCAATTGTGAGGGGCCTGGGAGACATTACAGCAGGCAGAATCATAGGCCCTAAAGATTTCCATGTTCTAATCCTTGGAATGGGTGAATATATTACCTTACATGGCAAAGTGGAATGAAGGTTGCAGATGGAATTAAGATAACTAATCAGCTGACCTTAAAATAAGGAGAGTATTCTTTATGATTTGTGTGAGTGAGCCCAATGCCACTACAAGGAAAAGGCAGGCAGAAGAGGAGTTGGTGCCAGAGTGGTGTTATGTGATGTGATGCGAAGACTCAACTGGCCATTGCTGGCTTTAAAGTTGGAGGAAGGAGGCAGGAGCCAAGGAACACAGGGGAGCCCTAGAAGCAAGAAAAGGCAGGAAACCAGATGCTCCCCTAGAGCCTCCAGAGGAACACAGCCATGCCCACATCTTGACCTTCACCCAGCGAGGCCATGTTGGACTTCTGACCTCCAGAACTTTAAGAGAAGAAATTTAAATTGCTGTAAGCCACCGAATTTGTGAGACCTTGTTATGGCAATAATCGGCTGGGCGCGGTGGCTCATGCCGGTAATTCCAGCACTTTGGGAGGCTGAGGCGGGCGGATCATGAGGTCAGGAGTTTGAGACCAACCTGACCAACATGGTAACACCCTGTCTTTACTAAAAATACAAAAATTAGCCAGGCCTGGTGGCGCGCAGCTGTAATCCCGGCTACTCAGGAGGCTGAGGCAGGAGAATTGCTTGAACCCAGGAGGCGGAGGTTGCAGTGAGCCGAGATGGCGCCACTGCACTCCAGCCTAGGCAACAGAGGGAGACTCCAACTCAAAAAAAAAAAAAAAGGGCAACTATTAATAATATAGACATTTAAGTAGCTGCCCAGTGCTGTTGGGAAAATAAATAGGCAAATAATATAAAATAATTATGCAATGAGACACAGAGGGAGAGATGAGAGTTGGGGATCCAGGGGTGGGTGAGAGAGAGAGACAGAGAGAAATAAGCTGAAGGTATTAATTCCTGGGGCGTTGGCTCCTGCAGCCTCCCCTTCAAGAGCTAACCGCTTATTCTTCCTCAACTATGAGAGTAATCAATCCTCTTTCTGTTTACTCTCATTTGATTTAGGTTTCCTTAACTAGCCACCATGAGTCCTGACTCACACGAAGGTTTGTGGTGAGGCCTAAGTGGGACGCCATCTGCAAAGTCCAGTCTCACCTGGGTGGAAGTACAACCTCATCTCTGATACAAGTTCCATTTCCTCCCTTTCCCCCCAACTTTTCCTTTACACCTGCCAGGCTGGAGGCTCAGGGGACTTGGAGGGGAAGAGGGTGTAGGCTGCTCTTTTATTCCTTCTTGCCCTCCCTTACCTTGCATGACAGGGAACTGCAGCCACCTATTTTGGAGACACTTCCAGTCTGCCTCCTCTTCTGGGGTCAAGAAAGAGGAGGAAGAGGGATGAGGACAAATGACTCTGCTTGCCAAATTCTCTTGTCCTTTTCAATCTTTTGGCTGTCGCTGCCAAAGTTTCTGGCCAACACTTGATGAGGCTTTGATGGCCTCAGTGTGGAAGGTGCTGGAGTGGCTCTCACAGGGGCACATGTGTGTGGCCTGGAGGAGGAGAGGGACGGAGCCCCTGCAGTCTGCATTTAGCAGATGAATGACTCCAAATCCCCAAGATTTTCTCTTCCTTGCCTTCCTGTCTTCTGCTTAGCTAGTAGGGCAGGCATGGGATAGGATTGAGGTGGCTTTGTGGTGCCAATTCCACCCTTCTTAGTAAACCCTCAAGGGTAGGCAAACCTTGCCCATCCAAGTGCCCCAGTCAGTTGGCCTTGTGCAGCCACCTTCTTGGCCCAAGCTTTGGATGGCAGGGAACATGTCCTCCTCATCACTGTGCCCATGGCATGGAACAGATGCCAGTGTGTGTTTATGCGATGAATAAATGAGGGCATTAGTGGCTTTGCAAGGGAGATAAATCAAAAGAAAATGAGCTGGGTTGTATCCAGGGAAAAGGAACTCGTAATATTCATCATCTGCCAGAGATGGAGACAAAGGATGGAAAACCAAGTTGTAACCACACAGCTGAAAGCAGGAATGGGAGAAAAACAACAGCTTCACATTTATACTCCTCGGAGTTCAGAACATCCAAGAAAATGTTACATGATGTTCATTATCTCACTTAATCCTCACAACCACACTCTGGGGGCAGGTACTATTAACCCATTGTGCTGATGTGCAAACTGGGGCTCAGGAAGCAAAGTGCCTTGCCCAAGGTCAGACAGGTGGTGGGTCTGGTGTCCCAACTCACAGTTGCCCCTGGAACTTTCCATGGCCCCAAGATGCCATCATCAGCAAGAAAGCTGAAGTTATTTAACTTATGCTGAAGACTCATCCTGGCAGCTCTCCTCAGCTATTCTAGGAAGTCAGACAAGGCCAGACAGCTGTGTCAGAAAATATCTCTGCCTTGAGGTTTGAAGCTCTAGGAGTTCCCTGACCTCAAACCATCAGAGCTTCTGAAATGACTTAAAGAGACAGCTACAAGCTTCTCCAACAGAGGGAAGATGTTTCTTGGATGCTTTTTTCCTTTTAATCTTACATTCTACTTGGCTGTCTCCTAGCCCCCACCACTGCCATTCATTTTTTTTTTCTTTTAGGACAGTCTTAAGAATGGCAGAAAGGTGATAGTTGAAGCCATGTGTGGGTACACGGGGATCACTGTTAGTTTCTCTACTTCTGCCTCAGTGTGAACATTTGCCCAGACTGAGGGTCTATGACAAGGCGGGTTTGTATCCTGTGGTGAAGGGCTGCTTGGTCATTGGATTCTCATGAAGTCAGAAAATATTATTTCTGAAGTCCGTTTAGATCAGGGGTCTGCAGAATCACAGCCTATGGCTGCCTATTTTTTGAAATAAAGTTTTTATTTATTATTATTATACTTTAAGTTCTAGGGTACATGTGTACAACGTGCAGGTTTGTTACATAGGTATACATGTGCCATGCTGGTTTGCTGCACCCATTAACTGGTCATTTACATTAGATATTTCTCCTAATGCTATCCCTCCCCTGTCCTCCACCCCATGACAAGCCGCAGTGTGTGATGTTCCCCACTCTGTGTCCAAGTGTTCTCATTGTTCAGTTCCCACCTATGAGTGAGGAAATGCAGTGTTTGGTTTTCTGTCCTTGTGATAGTTTGCTAGGAATGCTGGTTTCCAGCTTCATCCATGTCCCTGCAAAGGACATGAACTCATCATTTTTTATGGCTGCAGAGTATTCCATGGTGTATATGTGCCACATTTTCTTAATCCAGTCTATCACTGATGGACATTTGGGTTGGTTCCAAGTCTTTGCTATTGTGAATAGTGCTTCAATAAACATACATGTGCATGTGTCTTTACAGTAGCATGATTTATAATCCTTTGGGTATATACCCAGTAATGGGATGGCTGGGTCAAATGGTATTTCTAGCTCTAGATCCCTGAGGAATCGCCACACTGACTTCCACAATGGTTGAACTAGTTTACACTCCCACCAACAGTGTAAAAGCATTCCTATTTCTCCACATCCTCTCCAGCATCTGTGGTTTCCTGACTTTTTAATGGTCACCATTCTAACTGGTGTGAGATGGTATCTCATTGTGGTTTTGATTTGCATTTCTCTGATGACTAGTGATGATGAGAATTTTTTCACATGTCTGTTGGCTGCATAAATGTCTTCTTTTGAGAAGTGTCTGTTCATATACTTTGCCCACTTTTTGATGGGGTTGTTTGCTTTTTTCTTGTAAATTTGTTTAAGTTCTTTGTAGATTCTGAATATTAGACCTTTGTCAGATGAGTAGATTGCAAAAATTTTCTCCCATGCTGTAGGCTGCCTGTTCACTCTGATGGTAGTTTCTTTTGCTGTCTGTGCAGAAGCTCCTTTAGTTTAATTAGATCATGTTTATCTATTTTGGCTTTTGTTGCCATTGCTTTTGGTGTTTTAATCATGAAGTCCTTGTCCATGCCTATGTCCTGAATGGATTGCCTATGTTTTCTTCTAGAGTTTTTATGGTATTAGGTCTAACATTTAAGTCTTTAACCCATCTTGAATTAATTTTTGTATGAGATGTAAGGAAGGGATCCAGTTTCTGCTTTCTACATATGACTAGCCACTTTTCCCAGTACCATTTATTAAATAGGGAATCCTTGCCCCATTTCTTGTTTTTGTCAGATTTGTCAAAGATCAGATGGTTGTAGATGTGTGGTGTTATTTCTGAGGCCTCTGTTCTGTTGCATTCGTCTATATCTCTGTTTTGGTACAAGTACCATGCTGTTTTGATTACTGTAGCCTTGTGGTATAGTTTGAAGTCAGGTAGCATGATGCCTCCAGCTTTGTTCTTTTCGTTTAGGATTGACTTGACAATGCAGGCTCTTTTTTGATTCCATATGAACTTTAGTTTTTTCCAGATCTGTGAAGAAAGTCATTGGTGATGGCATTGAATCTATAAATTACCTTGGGCAGTATGGCCATTTTCATGATATTGATTCTTCCTATCCATAAGCATGGAATGTTCTTCAATTTGTTTGTGTCCTCTTTTATTTCATTGAGCAGTGCACATCCTTGTAATTGTTCTAGGTTTTTTTTTTTAATTGAATGGATTCATCATGTTTGGTCTCTTTTGTCTTTTGATTTTTGCACATTGATTTTGTATCCTGAGACTTTGCTGAAGTTGCCTATCAGCTTAAGGAGATTTGAGGTTGTTTTCCAAATATACAATCATGTCATCTGCAAACAGGGACAATCTGACTTTCTCTTCTCCTAATTGAACACCCTTTATTTCTTTCTCTTGCCTGATTGTCCTGGCCAGAACTCCCAACACCATGTTGAATAGGAGTGGTGAGAGAGGGCATCCTTGTCTTGTGCCAGTTTTCAAAGGGAATGTTTCCAGTTTTTGCCCATTCAGTATGATATTGGCTGTGGGTTTGTCATAAATAGCTCTTATTATTTTGAGATACGTTCCATCAATACCTAGTTTATTGAGAGTTTTTAGCATGAAGCGCTATTGAATTTTGTTGAAGGCCTTTTCTGCATCTATTGAGATAATCATGTGGTTTTTGTCGATGGTTCTGTTTATGTGATGGATTACATTTATTGATTTGTGTATGTTGAACCAGCCTTGCATCCCAGGGATGAAGCCACCTTGATCATGGTGGATAAGCTTTTTGATGTGCTGCTGGATTCGGTTTGCCAGTATTTTATTGAGGATTTTCACATCGATGTTCATCGGGGATTTTGGTCTAAATTCTCTTTTTTTGTTGTGTCTCTGGCCTGGCTTTGGTATCAAGATGATGCTGGCCTCATAAAATGAGTTAGGGAGGATTCCCTCTTTTTCTATTGATTGGAATAGTTTCAGAAGGAATGGTACCAGCTCCTCTTTGTACCTCTCATAGAATTCAGCTGTGAATCCATCTGGTCCTGGACTTTTTTTGGTTGGTAGGCTATTAATTATTGCCCCAATTTCAGAGCCTGTTATTGGTCTATTCAGAGATTCAATTTCTTCCTGGTTTAGTCTTGGGAGGGTGTATGTGTCCAGGAATTTATCCATTTTTTCTAGATTTTCTAGTTTATTTGTGTAGAGGTGTTTATAGTATTCTCTGATGGTAGTTTGTATTTCTGTGGGATCGGTGGTGGTGATATCCCCTTTATCATTTTTTATTGCATCTATTTGGTTCTCTCTCTTTTCTTCTTTATTAGTCTTGCTAGCTGTTTTTTTCAAAAAACCAGCTCCTGGATTCATTGATTTTTTTGAAGGGTTTTTTGTGTCTCTGTCTCCTTCAGCTCTGCTCTGATCTTAGTTATTTCTTGCCTTCTGCTAGCTTTTGAATTTATTTGCTCTTGCTTCTCCAGTTCTTTTAATTGTGATGTTAGGGTGTCAATTTTAGATCTTTCTTGCTTTCTCTTGTGGGCATTTAGTGCTATAAATTTCCCTCTACACACTGCTTTAAGTGTGTCCCAGAGATTCTGGTATGTTGTGTCTTTGTTCTCCTTGGTTTCACAGAACATCTTTATTTCTGCCTTCACTTCATTATTTACCCAGTAGTCATTCAGGAGTGGGTTGTTCAGTTTCCATGTAGTTTTACAGTTTTGAGTGAGTTTCTTAATCCTGAGTTCTAATTTGATTGCACTGTGGTCTGAGAGACACTTTTTTGTGATTTCTGTTCTTTTATATTTGCTGAGGAGTGCTTTACTTCCAACTATGTGGTCGATTTTGGAATAAGTGCCATGTGGTGCTGAGAAGAATGTATATTCTGTTGATTTGGGGTGGAGAGTTCTGTAGATGTCTATTAGGTCCACTTGGTGCAGAGCTGAGTTCAAGTCGTGGATATCCTTTTTAACCTTCTGCCTCATTGATCTGTCTAATATTGACACTGGGGTGTTAAAGTCTCCCATTATTATTGTGTGGGAGTCTAAGTCTCTGTGTAGGTCTCTAAGGACTTGCTTTATGAATCTGGGTATTGGGTGCATATATATTTAGGATAGTTAGCTCTCCTTGTTGAATTGATCCCTTTACCATTACATAATGGCCTTCTTTGTCTCTTTTGATCTTTCTTGGTTTAAAGTCTGTTTTATCAGAGACTAGGATTGCAACCCCTGCTTTTTTTTTTTTTTTTTTGCCTTCCATTTACTTGGTAGATCTTCCATCCCTTTATTTTGAGCCTATGTGTGTCTCTGCACGTGAGATGGGTTTTCTGAATACAACACACTGATGGGTCTTGACTCTTTATCCAATTTGCCAGTCTATGTCTTTTAATCGGGGCATTTAGCCCATTTACATTTAAGATTGATATTGTTATGTGTGAATTTGATCCTGTCATTATGATGTTTGCTGGTTATTTTGCCTGTTAGTTGATGCAGTTTCTTCCTAGCATTGATGGTCTTTACAATTTGGCATGTTTTTGCAGTGGCTGGTACCAGTTGTTCTTTTCCATGTTTAGTGCTTCCTTCAGGAGCTCTTGTAAGGCAGGCCTGGTGGTGACAAAATCTCTCAGCATTTGCTTGTCTGTAAAGGATTTTATTTATCCTTTACTTATGAAGCTTAGTTTGGCTGGATATGAAATTCTGGGTTGAAAATTCTTGTCCTTAAGAAGGCCTTTGTTCTCGTTGGTTTCAAAGAACATCTTTATTTCTGCCTTCATTTCATTATGTACCCAATAGTCATTTAGGAGCAGGTTGTTCAGTTTCCATGTAGTTGAGCGGTTTCGAGTGAGTTTCTTAATCCTGAGTTCTAGTTTGATTGCACTGTGGTCTGAGAGACAGTTTGTTATAATTTCTGTTCTTTTACATTTGCTGAGGAGAGCTTTACTTCCAACTATGTGGTCAATTTTGAAATAGGTGTGGTGTGGTGCTGAAAAAAATGTATATTCTGTTGATTTGGGGTGGAGAGTTCTGTAGATGTCTATTAGGTCCACTTTGGTTAGAGCTGAGTTCAATTCCTGAATATCCTTGTTAACTTTCTGTCTAGATGATCTGTCTAATGTTGACAGTGGGGTGTTAAAATCTCCCATTATTATTGTGTGGGAGTTTAAGTCCCTTTGTAGGTCACTCAGGACTTGCTTTATGAATCTGGGTGCTCCTGTGTTGGGTGCATATATATTTAGGATAGTTAGCTCTTCTTGTTGAATTGATCCCTTTACCATTATGTAATGGCCTTCTTTGTCTCTTTTGATCTTTGTTGGTTTAAAGTCTATTTTGTCAGAGACTAGGATTGCAACCCCTGCCTTTTTTTGTTTTCCATTTGCTTGATAGATCTTCCTCCATCCCTTTATTTTGAGTCTATGTGTGTCTCTGCACGTGAGATGGGTTTCCTGAATACAGCACACTGATGGGTCCTGACTCCTTATCCAGTTTGCCAGTCTGTGTCTTTTAATTGGAGCATTTAGCCCATTTACATTTAACGTTAATATTGTTATGTGTGAATCTGATCCTGTCATTATGATGTTAGTTGGTTATTTTGTTCATTAGTTGATGCAGTTTCTTCCTAGCCTCGATGGTCTTTACAATTTGGCATGTTTTTGCAGTGGCTGGTACCGGTTGTTCCTTTCCATGTTTAGTGCTTCCTTCAGGAGCTCTTTTAGGGCAGGCCTGGTGGTGACAAAATCACTCAGCGTTTGCTTGTCTGTAAAGTATTTTATTTCTCCTTCACTTATGAAGCTTAGTTTGGCTGGATAGGAAATTCTGGGTTGAAAATTCTTTTCTTTAAGAATGTTGAATATCGGCCCCCACTCTCTTCTGGCTTGTAGAGTTTCTGCCGAGAGATCAGCTGTTAGCCTGATGGGCTTCCCTTTGTGGGTAACCCGA